>NC_042997.1:70404863-70407363 GCF_006345805.1 Octopus sinensis
CAATGCCAACTGGCCTTCACGTTCCTCAGACTTGACTAGCCCGGATTTATTCTTGTGGGGATAGAAATGGAGAGAGAATGGAAAAAAAAACGGAGAAAAAAGTGTAAAGTTCAACGGTCCAGTATGGCACATGACTGGAAGAAGAGAGGTTGAATGAAATGGAGATAATGATAATAATAACAATAATGGTAATAATAGTAATAGTAATAGTAATAGTAATAGTAATAATAATAATAATATAATAATAATAATAGTAATAATAATAATAATAATAATAATAATAATAATAATAATAATAATAGTGATAATAATTATGATGATGATGATGATGATGATGATGATGATGATGATGATGGTGGTGGTGGTGGTGGTGGTGGTGGTTGTATGGTAGTGATGATGATGATGATGATGATAATAATAATAATAACAATAACAATAACAATAACCATAACAATAAAAATAACAATAACAATAACAATAACAATAACAATAACAATATTAATAATAATAACAACAATAATAATAATAATAATAATAAAAATAACAATAACAATAACAATGACAATAACAATAACAATAACAATAACAATAATAATAATAATAATAATAATAATAATAATAATAATAATAATAATAATAATAATAATAATAAATGCCCTGATGCAGTACCAGGCAGTGGCTCTCATGGCTTCTGATCTTAACTGATTGGAAGTGTTATCATGTACATTGTTTTGTCTTGGTATAAAAGATGGACTACAGCAAATATTCTGCTCAATACCACTGATTTGCTTGTCAGTTGTTTGACCATAACCAGTTGAGCATGTCCCTTAGTGGCTGATGATATGTGCATCTCTGATCACGAGCAGAAGTAGTGGGGGAGCATCATAGCCATGTGTTGAGAGGGATTCTTTGGGGTTTGAATAATTTACCTCTGGAAACATGGGTGGTTCTTTCAACATCCTTAAACAACCCTTATTCAGGGACCTTTTGAGCGGGATGGGCTACTCAACCTGAAGAAAATTCTAACTGGGTCCCACCTGTAAGGTCATGTGCTGTTTATCTTGATATGAGATCACCATGTCGCGCACATATGGTTGTGATGCATGTGCCTGGTGTACCCTTATCAGACGGCTGGTCATGATGGGTATATTGGGCTTCGTATATTTTACCCCAGTGTCACTTTGATGGCATGAACTGCTCTCTCACTCAATAATAATAATGATAATAATAATAATAATAATAATAATAAGAGTGAGAGCAATACTCAAGACAGAGCTGAATGCAAGAAACAGGATCGAAGCGATCAATAGATTAGCCATACCAGTCGTGACTTACAGTTTCAATATCGTTAACTGGTCAATTACTGAAATATGTCAGCTCGACAGAAAAATACGAAAACTGTTGACAATGCATAGAATGCACCACCCTAAGGCAGATACAGAACGACTTTATCTGCCAAGAAAAGAGGGAGGCCGTGGTCTTTTACAACTGGCAATAACAATGAAGATTGCTACAATTGGCCTAGACACCTACCTGAAAAAAGTCTGATGACTGGATGTTAAAACTTGTCTCGAAACATGGAAACAAGAAAGTATCATACTCAGTAACAAAACAGGCAAAGGAATATCTAAGTGAATTCCAAATACAACAAATTTCGGAATTAGAGATAGACATACAAGAAACAGGCACAGAAAACGCTAGGGGCATGAAAACCCGTGCCAAAACTGCGGCCTTAGATATTCTGAATAATAAATGGCAAGAAAAACCTCTCTATGGCAAATACCCAAAGAGAGCGAATAATGCAGAAATTGACAAAGCCCTGACCCATTAATGGCTAATGGCCTCTGGCTTAAAATCTGAAACAGAAGGGTTTATCATAGCAGCTCAAGATCAATGCCTACCAACAAGAAACAACCAGGCCAACATATTAAAGAACGGCAGTAGCCCAACATGTCGTGTATGCCGACAACAAAATGAAACCATTGATCATGTTGTCTCCAAATGCAGTCTTCTAGCGCCTACAGAGTACCTCAACAGGCATGATAGAGCTGCACAATATATTCACTGGGTAATTTGCAAAAACCTGGATTTGCCCCATGAAAAAAATTGGTGGGAACACAACCCACCTCCAGTGCTTGAAAATGACCACATCTCACTCCTCTGGAACTTCACCATTCAAACTGACAGAAAGATAGATGCAAACAGGCCAGACATCATATTGAAAGACTTCAAACAAAGAACATACGTCCTCATTGATATAACTGTCCCAATCGATATAAACGTATCTGTCAAGACCTACCAAAAACTGAGCAAATATAAAGATCTTGAAATAGAAATCAGCAAAATGTGGAACCTGAAGACTAAAACAATACCTGTTGTCATAGGTGCCTGGGAATGACAGCGAAAGGGGCTGATTGCTACCTAACTCAGATACCAGGAAACCCCAAAATGGCAGAAATTCAAAAGATAGTGCTCATGGGAACTGCTCATATCCTACGCA
>NC_042997.1:70412363-70422363 GCF_006345805.1 Octopus sinensis
GCAATCCTTTTTTTTCTTTTCTTTGACTTATACTTTTGTCTAAAAATCACCATTTATTTAAAACTTATTTCAACTGAACCGCATTCAATGAGAGGAAATCTAACCGAGTAGGTAGTCCATAGAATACACGTGAGAAAACAGAAACAATCATGGAAATGACACCTTTGCTTGGAAAGTATTTTACACGTAATTTAACTTCTGCTTTCTGAAGTCTACATTATATCCGAAGCTGTTTTCAAAGAAAGAAAACTCACTACCACACACATAGAAACAAGTCATACACTCACACAGAGATACACATACATACAGAAACAGTCAGGTTAAATATACACACACGAAAACAAACACAGCGGTCTCTTTAGAGGAGACAGGGAATTCTATGGTGGTATATGTAGGCTTCTATATCTCAGTAAGTATGACGTAGGTGAATACACACACACACATTTGATAATATGTAGGTAGAACAGGGCTTACACATACAATTTTGCATACAAAGAAGTACACATACGTACACAAGAATACATGTGCAACTAGGAATGCATATATGTATGTGTATAAAATATAAGACATTTTTCTTCGAATGAATATATCTATCTATCTATATATGTATATACATATATATATTATATATGGTTGTGTGTTTTTATACATACATATATACACACACACATATCTATCTATCTATCTATCTATCTATCTATCTATCTATCTATCTATCTATCTATCTATCTATCTATCTATCTATCTATCTCTCTTTCTCTCTCTCTCTCTCTCTCTATATATATATATATATATATATATCATTCCGTGTGTTCAGAAAAGTGTATATACGAATAGTCACCCTGTATATGTTCTGAAATGAAACACGATTATACATACATACATACATGCATATACACACACACATACATGCATATATATATATATATATATATATATATATATATATATATATATATATAATATATATATATATTATATATATATACACATACATATATGTATATGTGTGTAGTTGAAATGTAACCACATGTGGATCGTTGGCGATTTTTTCCTCCTTCTTCCCTATCTCTCTGTCTGCTGTTTCTGAAGAAGAGCTTTGTTCGAAACGTAAAACTACCTTTCTTCCTTCCCTGAGCGTCTGCTAATATTTTGTACATACCACGCACTCGCGTTGTTGTTTTTTCTAGTGTATTTTCTTCGTTTTTCTTTTAGATTAACTATATATATATATATATATACACGTACATACATACATACATACATACATACATACATACATACATACATACGTACTTATATATAATGTTGTGAAGCATATATTTGTATAATACTACATTTATATGCGTATTTACATAGTCATACACACACGCACACACATATTTATGCACACTTACATACAAAATCGTACATGATGGCTGTATTTATTATTTATATTTATATAATATTATTAATTGTTTATATAATATATAGAAAAACACTTTCGTTTGAAGCAGTGTGATACCCACAGGAAATATTTATGTTGGGCCCTTTATTTATGAGCGTTTCTCTGTCTTCTCTTCACTTACACAGAAACACACAGACGTGCGCAGGCCCAAACTCCTCACCCGAACACAAACACACTCACACAATCACTGATGTGTCTGTGTGAGGGATTGTATATATGAATATAACAATGTATACGTGTGAGTGTGTCTGTGTGTATATATGGGCATAGATGTTCATGTAAGTCTACGTATATTTGTATGTGTATGTATGTCTGAAAGTGTGTTTGTATGTGTGATACCTTGAGTGTGCTTGCGAGTGTGAGTATATATGTTCCACGCATTTAGCATATGTGAATGACACTAGAGAGAGAAAGAATTTGCGTATATGCTCACATAAGCTCTCTGTCACTCACACACATACACATACACACACATACACACACTGACACATACATATTCACATACATAGACCCAATAATACACCCATCCAAACAATCAGTGAAATAACAGAACTAAAGACCATCACACAGACACAGACACACTTAAATGCGTCCTGTAAAATAGACATACACATACGTAAAAGATAGTTTCTGCATTCGTTTTGTGGTCTTTTATTTATCTGCCCATATAACGCAAAATTGTCAGAGAAGCAATGTGCCAGTGAGGGTATTCAGTTTCGTATAACACCTAAGAAAATATTGATGCAATCTCGAACAGTTATTGAAAAAGAATATCTCTTCATGCTTTGCACGCAAGCACGCACAGAGGAGAAGCTGTGTATGCCTATATAAATAGTTACTTGCCAGCGTGAAACTGTGTATTGTCATAAAAGTACCCTCAATATATGTACGTATATATATATAAGTATATATATATATATATATATATATATATATATATATATATACACATGTGTTGTGTTTATATATAAACTAAACGTGTATTTGTATTATGTTTATGAGAGATGGAATTTTTGCGAATGTCTGTGTACATAATGCGTCTGTGTGTATATATACATGTCTAATATCTGTGTGTGAACTATACATGTGTAATATTTATTTATATATGTGTGTGTGTGTGTGTGTGTGTGTGTATGTGTGTGTGTGTGTGTGTGCGTGTGTGTGTATGTATGTGTGTATACACACGCAGTCATAAGCATATAAATATGCATGTATATGTGTGTGGTGTTGATGTCGTTGGTTGTGTGTTTTTACATTACACTGTTATATGTTCTGATTCCACTATGAATGTACCTACAATCATACGTCAACAATAAAACAAATACCTATAAACGTATTCAGGGTATGTACAAGTATTATAACTATACATACTCGCGCATGCACTAGCAGTTATTTTTATATAGATATATACAACCGTGTGTATACGTATGCATATCTTTATGTAAATATGTATGTATATACATATATATATATATATATACATATATATATATATATATATATATATATATATATATGTCTTATTTGTGTATGCGTGTATTTGCAAAATCATGTGTATATCTCTGTTGGCTATGAACCATCCATTGGATTCAAAATTGAATTTTCCAGTTGTTAAAGCAACTAATGTGCCTACACATTTATACAGCTTGTAAGTGACTGAGGTTACATTAGACATACGTAACTATTAGCTAATCTTCAGGCAAAATCAGTTGGACGACGTCTGCGAAAAAGCGGGTGCGTGTTCCAGGTAAGAACTGAAAGAAGTCGGCTTTACAACCCGTGTTGGTTTGTTTAGGTCTCTGAAACTTTGTGCAACGAGTTAAGAAAATGTGCTCTAAGGTCAATTCGTTAGACTACAATCCTTCAAGACTGTCTCCCAGCATGTCTGTTATCCGATGGCTGAAAGAAGAAAAAGGAAATAAATACATGTAATCGAGGCTTTTATATCATAAATACCAGCAATATTTTATATTGTAAATACCAGCAATATTGTATATCATAGATAACAGCAATAATTTATATTATAAATACCGGCAATACTTTATGTTATAAATACCAATAATATTTTATATTATAAATACTAGCAATTGCAGGTTAATCGAACAATGTATCTTCAGGTTCCTGGGAATGTCATGTCCAACATTACAGATAGGAACACAGACACAGGCACATCAACATAGTTTAGAGAAACTGAAAACAACTGTATATATTACATAAAATTTCAAAATTAGGCTAATGCAAAATGTATCATTGTAGATCCCAGACACCTTCCCTGGAGCTTATTTTGTTCGCATAAGGAACATATTGTTTTGGTTAATAAACTTTTGATGGTTTCCAACATTTTAAAGGCTTCCACTTTTACAACATAGTGAAGAAAGAATAATTGTGTACGTGCCTCGTAAGCCCTATTTTGTTTTCTTTATAATATAATACAATATGACATAATATATAATATATATAATATATATATATATATATAATATATATATATATATTATATAGGAGGGCCAAAAACGTCTCTTAAATTTTGGGTGAAAGCAACTACTTGTGAGTGTGGGAACCACTATGCTTACGCAATCTTTTACTTGTTTCAATCATTGGACTACGGCTATGCTGAAGGAATCGACTGTTGTACTTTTTTAAGTCTTGTACTTATTCTGTCGGTCTACCTGCCAAATCTCTGAGACACGGGTCATAAAAACAAAAACCAAGACCGATGTCAAGGGGTGTACGGGGAAAAGAACATACACACAAGCACACACACGCACGCACACATACAGGCATATCTGCGCCAGGCTTCCACATAGCTTTCTCTTATGAAATTTACCCACAAAGCCGTGATCGTCCTGTTGATATAGTAGAAGACACTTGTCGAAGGGGCAGCACAGTGGGACTGAGCCCATAATTACACACTCGCAAACCAAGCTTCTTACCTACGCAGCCATTTCTGTACCTACAGTTTATTAGTAAACTGTGTACTAGCATACCAAAGGACGTTAAATAAACAAAAATATGTTTCCTTTTATTGGAAGTTAACAAAGCAGTAGCAATTGTATTGTGCAGTTAAATAAATAGAGGATTAATATATAAGGATAGAGTGGAGGGTGAGACAACTCTGAACCTGCTCCAGTGATATTAGACCGCATCAAGAAAGCATAGTGTAACCGAGATTATTAGACTGACTAGAGCTATATAATATGTTACGTGAGTTATGAATGAGGGACACTATATGTTAATAGAGTGGCGGCGAATTGAATTAATAAAAATGATACAGCCCCATCGATATTTAATTAATTTTAATTGGTTGGAATTTAATGGATGTTCACATCTGTCTTTTTTCTTTTTAATTTTGAAACAATTACTTATCCCTGGTTTATTGGCCATTCCATTATTTTACGATATCAAGTCACACTTTGGGAGTTGGTCCAATAAGTAGTCGCACAATGCTATCAATCCAAGAAACTCTCAGCTTAGCCACTTGTGAATTTTTTATTCATTTTGTTGATTTTTCTTCTATGTAGCCTGTTCATTAGTCTTAGATTATCTGTATAATCAAATTGTTAATCGTGCATTGATTCATCACGTTGTAGATTCAAATTCCACCGGAATTGACTGAGACTTTCATCCTTCGGGATCAATAAAATGAATATCAGTTAAGCATTGGGGACGATGTAATCGACCTACCCTCTCCCCCGTAATTGCTGGCCTGGTGCCAAACTTTGGAACCAATATTAAAGAAAAATCTTGTATTCAAAATCCCTCCGCCATGTTTTGTCTTTATAACAATTTTTTTTCTCGTTTATGAATCAATGCACGATTAACAATTTGATTACACAGATAATCTAAGATTATTGAACACACTGAATAGAAGAAAAATCAACAAAATGAATAAAAAATTCACAAGTGGCTAATCTGAGAGTTTTTTGGATTGATAGCATTGTGCGACTACTTAGACCAACTCCCAAAGCGTAACTTGATATCGTAAAAGAATGGAATGGCCAATAAACCAGGGATACTAAAATAGTTAATGCAATCACTTAAGAAATATTAATCGATAATACTATAATTTATAGTTATATACATATACAGAGACCCCACGCGCGCGCGCACACACACACACACATTGATGAACAATAAATTTCCAAAGGCTTTCATCGGTTCAAGATATCTTTACTCTTATGTATTTGATAAAATGATTGTAGTAGCTGTTGATGTAGCTGTTTCTCATTGAATGCCATATATATAATGATGTGTCTGTTTCTCTTTTGTTAATAATATTGGCGTTAAGGTTTCGTCAGCAATGATTTTATATTTTATTGAAGTGCTTGTGCATTTTGCTCAAGAGGAATATCTATGGTTTAAGCTGCATACTATATTTTGCAGTTACTAGAAATTACTTGAACAATCTCCTAATTAAATAGATGAGATGGATTGCATAGGACTGATTAAATCTGGATTAAACATATTATACATACGACACAACCCCAATATATATCACTCTTAGAAATGTAAAATTATATATACTACAATTATTTACATTAAAGATCTTAATAAACGAATGTCCGAAGGTAAAATATGTCATTGATAAAATCATTACACAGAATACTACATAGGGTTTATGCAAACGGTAACTTCAAAGACAAGTCCTCAGAATAAAACAAAATATTGGATATACAAACAAGTTAATAGACCAAGATATAGATCAATACAGAAAGAAATTCAACTCAGTAAAAACAAACTACTCAACAAAGACTAAAAATAATACAACAAACAATCCGTGGAAATTCTGTTACATGAACTGAATACATTGTAACTATAGAGCAGCTTAAAATGTTATTATTATGTCTGCGAAATAGACCACAACATACATTGTACCCAGTGACATTAATAATATATTCCAAAAATATCTAAATTTCGTAATGTCCTCATCGCACTCAAGCTGCTAAGGGAAAACTGCTCAACAATCAACAAATTTACCTTCAGAACTGAACTGTCTTAGTGTCATTGATATGGCAATACGGGTTAACAGCGCCAAGCAGTGATGTGTATAGATACAAAGTTATGTTCAAATATGCTTGGGGCATATTCGAACCCGTAAGAAAGCCATTCACTGTATTTTATCATGGAGAGAATCTCTCGTTGCAGGCAAATGGTGTAAATACACCAGAATCAGCTCGAAGTGCCACCTATCTACACTTGGAGACGCAAGCATTTCGGAATGGTTATCTCCTCTTCAACTACAGAAACCGGACAGGGTGCATTTGGAGCTGATAAGAGTAATTGTCTCTCTTATAATATTTCCGTCATTGTACAATGACTGGTAGCGATAATTGGCAGCCCACCGCAAACAAATTACGGGGTGGCAGCAGTAAGCAGTGATATGAAAAAGACGCAAGTTTATTACCAGGAGTGTTTGAGAGAGCGTGTATTACAGTAACCAAAGCGTGTATTACAAAATACGTTTGTGTTATTTGGTTGCTGTCGTTTACGTTTTCACTTCAAACGTAGCTGTAGTAAACTTTGTCCTTCAGTCTTCCGAGGTAAGTCCAGCTCGACACAATTTAAAGGCAGAAAAGATGGATGAAATGCCGCTAAGCATTTGCTGGCCATTGATAAAATTATTTTCGAGAAATTATATTTTTTTTCGAAAAGAATTTTATCCTCACATTTGATATAAATTTAAGCGTTCACTTCCGAAATAACTCACTCTGTGAGAGCCTCAGTTCAAATCGCACGTGCCTCGAATGGGCTGCAGTATTTCTATTTTGGATGTATTTGGGGTACTTAGTTGTGCCCGTGACTTAGTGTTTGCTTCTTCCATGGGTATGAGTAAGTATCTCATTTATTTCTTTTGTCACATGTATCACTAACGAAGAGAGGGCTCTTAGTAGCTAACTATGAAATCGGTCCGATATGGTAATAATGGAATTTTTTAGAAATTTCTGTCGACCTTTTTTCGAGTAGCGTGCGTATTGCGAAAAAATCATATGGTTAATGGACAATAGATCCAATTTTTCGGCATATTTGGCATTAGAAAATTTTTTCCTTTGCCCTCATTTATGAATTGTTTATAAATTTAACCGTTAAAGGTATTTTTTAATATTCTGGCCATTGATAACATTTGTTTCGAGAAAATATTTTTTTTCGAAAAGAATTTTATCCTCACATTTGATATATATATATATATATATATATATTATATATATATATATATAATATATATATATATATATATATATATATGTATGCATATATGTGTATATATATATATGTGTATATATGTATATATATATGTATGTTTATATATATATGTATGTATAAGCACACACATCTAGCTAACTGGAATAATGCAACATGCCTGCTTCTTTAAACTGCATTGCTGCCGAGGTCTATGTAACGTGTTCAGACAGTCACTACTAGCATTGCTTTGCAAATGCAATTGGAAGTGTTAAAGCCGATAAGAGACACAAACAGTGAAAAACACAAACGTGCACACATGCACGCATACAGACACACAGAAAGACACATAGACAGACGCACACATACATATTTGACTTCATATAACCTTATTCTATTTTCCAAAGTAGCAGGTAATCTACCAATTTATATATTTATATATTCATACACACATATACACACCCATAAACAGTTACTTGCGCACTGCCACGCAAATGTCACATACCTTTTTAAATAGTCATAATATTCTGAGTGTGTAGGAGCTCATTTATCTTCCAATATATGCTTATGTACATCACAGTTACACATGCACACACGCACATATTCAGTTGTATGTATATGTGTGTGTATATATATATATATATATATAGATAAATTGATAGATAGATAGATAGATAGATAGATAGATAGATAGATAGATAGATAGATAGATAGATAATCGATAGATAGATAAAACTTACTTGGAAGAGGATGCGTGGCATTCAATCATACAATAATATAAATAATATGTATGCATATATACATACGTATATGCACATGCTTGCATCTATACGTATATATATATATGCATATGTACGCATTGGACGTCACGAAACGTGCACAACAAAGAATATGAAGCACTAGTACATGCAATACGAACATTTTTTTTCGAACAGCCAAAGACACAAATGGAAAAGAAGACAAACAACATAAAGAACGACCCTTCACCAGTTGTTGGCCGTTTTTCTACTCTTGTATTTCGAGCTCGAAATACGATAGTACTTCGTATTTTTTGTTGTACACTTTTCGTGACGCCCTATGCCTATATATGCATATATATATGCATATATGTATGTATATATATGTATATATATATATATATATATATATATATATATATATATATATATATATATATATATGTGTGTGTGTGTGTGTGTATATATACATATATATATATACGTATAGATGTAAGTATGTACATATACTTATGTATATATGCATATATATAACTCCACCAGAATGGACGAAAGCGCAAATATATGATATATGATATATGACGTATAAAAACATGTAATATACAAATAAATATCTATAAATATAAAACCATCCGAATTTCTGAGTACCTCATTTCTTCTAATATAAAATACCTGTACATCATCTTCAAACCTTCTAATATATATATATATATATATATATATATATATATATATATATATATATATATATATATATACGTATAGATGTAAGTATGTACATATACGTATGTATATATGCATATATATATATATATATTCTTGTCAATGACAAAATATTCCGTCAACAATGAATAAAAATGCTATAATGAAAAATATTTAAGAATTATGGTTGCTTGGAAAACATCATTAGAGAAATATCCCATTATCGTCAAATATACTCCGGAACTGACCAAACGATTAGGTTAACTGTAATTTCAGTATCAACACATCGTACCCGTTGAATAGCAAAGTCTTCCAAGAGGTGTTAGAATATGTAACTAAATTATTTACACGCATTATTGAAAAGAACAATGTAGAGAATGCGTTTTAAAACGCAGGAATGCACTACATATACAATGCTGCATTACCACAGATAATTTAATTCTACGGCTTTCTATCAATACATGTAGAAAGTCAAGGAGATGTAACAGCCACCAATAAATTGTGGCATTGTCGGGGCAACAGCTTTATTATCTAACAAATCATGAAGAAGTAACTTACATCGGACTTTTACATATTATATTTGTCTGCAAATGTGAAATAAACGTCCGACATATTGATACGGTGTGTCGCGAGTCATAATATTCTTTTCATAAATAATAACAATTATCAGAATAAAAACTCTTAGCATTTAGGTTGTTGACATTCTTGTAGTCATTGCCGCCATCATAGTTGTTTAATGTGCCTGGTTGAGGTGGTGGTGTTAGTGAATAGATAATCTATCAATGCTGAGCTAGCAGAGCCATGATCTACGGTTCGAGCACTGGATAGATGTTTAATTTGTTTCCCATCAGCTCATCACTGAGTTTGAAAGCAACTTACAATGATTAATGTCGCATGTAGGTGATAAATAACACTCGTTTATTTAAGACTAGAAAAC
>NC_042997.1:70427363-70464863 GCF_006345805.1 Octopus sinensis
ATTGGGACTCCTGCTTTCAGAAAAAGTTTATGTGGCTCTCTTGAGTAATGGACAGCTTAATTTTCATCAATGACAGATTTATACTTCTTAAAAACTGTTGGAATGTTATTCATTAATTCATGGTTAATTCTTGCTACTGTCTCATCTTTTGGATAAAGAATTGCACTTTCACACAACCATTTATGTGAAATATTTTTTTTACTTAAGTCTGTTCCTCAACTGAGCTGGGGAATTCATCATGATAGCAATATCAGCCAAACTGATATCATCATTCCTATCAAGTGGTACTTTCCCATTTCCTAATTGGAGGAGGCAGGTTGAAAACTGTTTTGCACATTGGTCCCCATGTAATGAAGCTGGCACGTTAGTATTGAAGGAGAATTTCAGTACTTTATTCTACAGGTGTGAAGAAATAATACATGCTTTTAGTTCATCAGATCTTGTTCGTCTCACAATGACGGGTAATGTCTGTCTGAAGTCTCCTGATATAACTAATGCAACTCCTCTCATAAATTTATTGTTGTCCCTGATGTCCTGTAAGGTTTTACCAAGAGCTTCCAATGCACCTCTATGTGATATGGTGCATTCACCCCAAATGATAAGGTGGCATTGACACAATATTTCTGTTGAAACTGAATCTTTGATTATGTTACAAATTATGTTACTTGAGACCAGGTTTAGCAGTAATTTAAAAGCAGAATGAGCTCCTCGTCCTCCTGTGAGAATGGTGGCAGCAAAGCCAGACAATGGTACAGTAACTGCAATTTTTTTTTTGTTGCTTTACTTTCGAGAGAAACAATGTTACAAATGTTTTACGTGTATCACCAGGACATCAAGAAAGAAAATTGCTCTGCCTTTTCTGATGATTGTGGAAAGCCGCCTACGCTCACGCTCGCGCGCGCGCGCACATACACACACACACACACACACACACACAGACATATACAGACAGTATCAAACCAGAGATGAAATGGAGGTGAGTGAGAGAGAGAGAGAGAGTGAAGGGGTGTTTTGTCATATATACGTGCATGCATAAATAATAGGCGTAATCTTTCTTGTATGTACGTGTGCGTGAGAGACAGGGAGAGAGTGCCACATGACAAAACACACCTCCACTTACTTACAAACACACACACACACCATACATAAATGTATACAAACGTACATACAAAAACACGCATGTGTGTGTTACTTATGAATACATAGAGCCGAACCCGTCGTAGAAAAGAGAATAAATAATTTTTTTTATGTAAATGAATTAAGTGTGCGAGTTCCAGCATAATAATGCCCATAATCTTTGGGCGCCCCATGTTTAATTGCAAAATTTTAACGTGATATTTGTGTAATAAAGACATCAAACCTTGAATGTGCGTGAGAGAGAGAGAGAGAGAGAGAGAGAGAGAGAGAGAGAGAGTGAGTGAGTGAGAGAGAGAGGGAAAGAGAGAATGTGCCGCAATCTATGAATGAGATTGACATGGAATAAAAAAAATCGTATAACTAAAAGCACGGTGAAAAGTGACTTGTACCAAATATTTGAATTTGTGAACTTTATAAACATTTCTTTCGGAATTTATCGTAGGTGTTTACAAATAGCGAATTAAAACTTGAAATATAAACATTAAAATTTAAACAGAGACAGACTTCATCGTTTTTATGTCAATACCGGAAGTTTGAATCTAATGTCGAGAATTATTCCTATTATTCAGGTCACTGCCTGGAATCGAACTCGGAATTTGGCGTTAGTAGCCCGCGCTCTTAACCACTACGCTACGGGCATATGGCTTAGTGGTTAAGAGCGCGGGCTACTAACCCCAAGACTCTGAGTTCGATTCCAGGCAATGACCTGAATAATAATAATAATAATAATAATAATATAATAATAATAATAATAATAATAATAATATAATAATAATAATAAAGTGAGGGCGCGTGGCTTAGTGGTTAGGGCATTCGGCTCATGATCGTAAGGTTGTGAGTTCGATTCCCGGCGACGCGTTGTGTCCTTGAGCAAGACACTTTATTTCACGTTGCTCCAGTCCACTCAGCTGGCAAAAGTGAGTTGTACTTGTATTTCAAAGGGTCAGCCTTGTCACTCTCTGTGTCACGCTGATTATCCCCGAGAACTACGTTAAGGGTACACGTGTCTGTGGAATGCTCAGCCATTTGCACGTTCATTTCACGAGCAAGCTGTTCCGTTGATCGTATCAGCTGGGACCCTCGTCGTCGTAACCGGCGGAGTCTTTAATAATAATAAAATAATAATAATAATAATAATAATGATAAAATAACGGTTGTAAAGATCAACTACTCATCAATAAGATGATCTTAGAAGATTGTCACAAACGACACAAAAACTTATCAATAGCCTGGATAGACTATAAAAAGGCTTACTACATAGCTGGATTAAGAAATGCCTAGAAATGTATAAGATAGCACCTGCTCTGCGAAACTTTTTGTCTGTAAGTATGAGATCATGGAGAACCACACTAACTTTGAACAGTGACAATGAATCTCTAAATGCTGGTGATGTAAAAATTTCATGTGGCATTTTCCAGGGTGACTCACTATCACCACTCCTCTTCTGTTTAGCCTTAATACCTCTCTCAAAACTGCTCAATGACGCGCAGTACGGGTATAAAATGTTTGATAAAAATATAGATCATCTCATTTACATGGATGATTTAAAGCTCTTTGCAAAAAATGACCAACAACTCAAGGGCTTACTAGCGATTGTCAAACAATTCAGTGATGACATCAGAATGCAATATGGCCTCGATAAGTGTGCAAAAGCTACCTTTATCAAAGGAAAAATGACAGAAACATCTAACGTTAACCTTGACCAGCAGAATGTCATAAAAGAATTAGACCCAGCAGAGAACTACAAGTATCTAGGGGTAATTGAAGGAGAAGGAATAAGGCATTCAGAGATGAAGGAAAGGATCAGGAGAGAATGTTATCGCAGAGTAAGAGCAATACTCAAGACGGAGCTGAATGCGAGAAACAGGATCGAAGCGATCAATGCATTAGCCATACCAGTTGTGACTTACAGTTTCAATATCGTTAACTGGTCAATTACTGAAATATGTAATCTTGACAGAAAAATTCGAAAACTGTTGACAATGCATAGAATGCACTACCCTAAGGCAGATACAGAACGACTTTATCTACCAAGAACATAGGGAGGCCGTGGACTTTTACAACTGGCAATAACAATGAAGATTGCTACAATTGGCCTAGACATCTACCTGAAAAACTCTGAGGACTGGATGTTAAAACTTGTCTCAAAACATGAAAACAAGAAAGCATCATACTCAGTAACAAAACAGGCAAAGGAATATCTAAGTGAATTCCGAATACAACAAATTTCAGAATTAGAGATAGACATACAAGAAACAGGCACAGAAAAAGCTAAGCGCATGAAAACTCTTGCTAAATCTGCGGCCTTAGATATTCTGAATGATAAATGGCAAGAAAAACCTCTCTATGGCAAATACCCAAAGAGAGCGAATAATGCAGAAATTGACAAAGCCCTGACCCATTAATGGCTAATGGCCTCTGGCTTAAAATCTGAAACAGAGGGGTTTATCATAGCAGCTCAAGATCAATGCCTACCAACAAGAAACTACCAGGCCAACATACTAAAGATCAGAAGCAGTCCAACGTGTCGTGTATGCCAGCAACAAAATGAAACCATTGACCATGTGGTCTCCAAGTGCAGTCTTCTAGCGCCTACAGAGTATCTCAACAGACACGATAGAGCTTCACAATATATTCACTGAGTAATCTGCAAAAACCTGGAGTTGCCCCATGAAAAAAAAACTAGTGGGAACACAAACCACCCCCAGTGCTTGAAAATGACCACATCTCACTCCTCTGGAACTTCACCATTCAAACTGACAGAAGATAGATGCAAATAGGCCAGACATCATATTGAAAGACTTCAAACAAAGAACATGCCTCCTCATTGATATGACTGTCCCAATCGATATAAACGTATCTGTCAAGATCTACCAAAAACTGAGCAAATATAAAGATCTTGAAATAGAAATCAGCAAAATGTGGAACCTGAAGACTAAAACAATACCTGTTGTCATAGGTGCCCTGGGAATGATAGCAAAAGGGGCTGATAGCTACCTAACTCAGATACCAGGAAACCCCGAATTGGCAGAAATTCAAAAGATAGTGCTCATGGGAACTGCTCATATCCTACGCAAAATACTCTCTATGTAATCTCAAGGTTTAAAACAAACTTTAAAAAAAAAAATTATTTATTAGACATTCACTAGTACAACACAAAAAACACCCCAAATATATGGCACACTAGGCATAACAACAACGTGAACTTCCAACCTGTTG
Source organism: Octopus sinensis (assembly GCF_006345805.1). Taxonomy (NCBI): domain Eukaryota; kingdom Metazoa; phylum Mollusca; class Cephalopoda; order Octopoda; family Octopodidae; genus Octopus; species Octopus sinensis. The sequence goes on from NC_042997.1 coordinate 70,431,720, forward strand.
TCTCTCGAGGTCTCTGGGTGAGACTTGGAGCCAACTTGTACAAACATAAAGCAAAAGTCAAACATAGAATAATAATAATAATAAAATAATAATAATAATAATAATAATAATAATAATAATAAGAAGAAGAAGAAGAAGAAGAAGAAGAAGAAGAAGAAGAAGAAGAAGAAGAAGAAGAACATCGAAAAGTACCTTAGGAATGAGAACCCAGGTTTGAAATTTCCCCAAGACACCTTATGAAGGCTGGAGGGTATATGAGACGAAACATTGTGTCAACAAGAAACAAGATGAGGACAAATATCCTACAAATGCAAATAATGTAAATAAGGTATCGAGTGTACTCTCGCTAATCTTATTAGGTCCATTTCACGAACAGTTATTTGAATGACTCACATCGATATCTCTAACTTATGTCACGGGAATATTGAACTTTAATAATTTATGAAGTTTATCCTATAAATTGAAAGATATCCCTCAGTGTCTATTGCCTAAAGGGCCGAATGAATGACTTATATCAATGTAACAAGAAATTTCACCGGGCGTGTATCCGTATGGAGACTTTTCGTCATTTAGAAACTTTACTGTTTCTTATTCTTCTGAAAATTATATATGTTGTGTGTGATATCGAATTTTATGTTGTACATTATAGTATTTCCAGTCCTTCGGCAGAGAATCTCTGCCGACGCAGGGGTTGTAGGAGCTTAGCGCTGGCCCTGCTGTAAACAAATTATGGTTTAGGGTTACAGTTAGGATTAGTATTGAGCGAGTATGGTGTTACTGTAAATATTTACCAAATTTTTATAGTCACAGCTATGTTTATCAGCAACCACCTGATAAGTGTTGGTGTGAATGCGCGCGCGACAAGGCCATACGCAAATTTTGTTTAGAATATTACTTTTACATACTTGCTGTCAATTCATTGGATTAACCCCAGCGTTTTTGGTAACAAAACAATCTCTCTTCTAATTGTATATTGAAAAGAGAGAAAATGTCACCCTCTCTTTTGCCAGAGAAATTAATTTTCCCGGTAAGGACTAAACACATTGCTTCATTATCACAATTAAAAAGCGCTTATCTTTACTTGAAAAGAAGAGGTGAGGTCGGAGACGTATGACAGAAAATTATTCAATATCGCATTTGCTTCTATGAGAATCGTTTACCTTTAAAACGAGAAAACAAAACCGACGTATACAAACACGTAAAACATATTTCTGTTTTCTTTCTCTGTTCATCGGTATATGCTGTAGAAATTTTGCCCGCGCACACACTAATACAAAAAATTTCCAAATATTTAGATGCTATTTTTGGTTAGTTCATTTTCAGTTTTAGAGAACGGGATGGGGTGGTGAGGTGTGTGTGGGTCAGTTCTGGAGTGCTTCATAGAAAATTTGAAATTAAATGCTTTTATCCCTCATATTTTTAATCTCCGTATTTTTCCGCGTAGATTGAAAAAATAGACAGAGAACACCACTGGAAAATACGAAAACTAAAAGAAGCAGCACATATGCTAGGACACAACCTCCTAAACAGGCCGAGTGCAGATATGAGTAGCCTATGGGGACCGGTATTAACGAAGGACAGGAAAATATTAAATTTATAAGCCCTAAAATTCACTCCATAATTGCTTAGTGTTTAAGAGCGTTGGCTACTAAACCCAAGATTCCGAGTTCGATTCCTGAATACTAATAATAATAATAATAATAATAATAATAACAAGAACATAATACCTTAGGAATGAGAACCCAGGTTAGAAATTACCCCAAGACACCTAATGAAGGTTGGAGGGTATATCAGCTGCAACGTTGTGTTAACAAAGCAAACGAGGACAAATACCCGTCTAATGTAAATAAGGAAAACAAATTTGGAAAAAAGTAAAAAATTAAAAATTTAGCGGGGAGGGGTAATTTAAAATTTTGAAAACATGGTTTTTTGTATACTGGGAAACTCCGTCATCGAAAAGATAGGAATCGGCTGGAAAAAGAAAAAAATATGAATAATCATATGGGGGAGGGGCAAGGGTCAAAATTTGACACCTCTAGAACCTTTACCGAGTAATGAAAAGCCTTCATGCCAAATTCAGTGCAATGTTATCCAGCAGTTTGGCCGTGCATAGAGTACAAAACAACAATGGTTTCAAATTTCGGCACAACACCAGCAACTTCGGGGAAGCATTTTGTCTGGCATGGTAACGTTTCTACCAACTGGACGCCTTAGAAATAGTAAATATTGGATCGAAGTTGAAAGAAAAGTTGTTGAAAGGGATTCCTTAATCGGCCTACAATAATTTATGAAGTATAATAGAATGTCACTTAGAACAAAAAGATTAAGATGATAAAAATCAGTTGTATATCTAATAATGATGTCTAGGAAAATGAGGAAAATTTAACAAAATAGGAAGAAAAATCTATGCATTCGAAAGCTAGAGAAGATTAGTGATGATGCCGTAACTGCAAGAGGAACATATAAATCAACATTGCAGCAAGTGAAATAAGACAGCACTTTGATTACTACACAAGCATTAAAATTCTTTGGTGTCATCATGAGAGCATAGGACATGGAGAGACGCTTATATTGGGAAATACTGAAGAGCCAAGATGCAAAGAGTGGCTGCACATGAGATACTTAGATTGAACAACCCTAGATGTGTGGGAGGAATAAGCCTAATTCGGAGACAGCATGTCTATGAGTTTGTCAAAATTGATCATGAATTGAGGACACACGATATGGGATGTTTATAAGTTTGCATACACACAGACACACACACTCACACGCTGAAACGCATACACTCAAACAGACATATGGAGAAAGATATATATTTACGTAGAAATATGTCTGGATACATTCAATATCTTCTAATTGCAAGTACGAGACGTTTACAAAAAAAAATCATCCACCCACTCAAAAACATATATGCATGTATACTTTCACACGCGTCCATAAAAATTAACCGTTTGCAAATATCTCATATCTCTAAACATAGATATGTGCGTGTGTGTGTATGTGTGTGTGTATGTGTATAATCCAGTGAGTGACATAGATACATATATAGTGATATATGCATCTTCATATTTATTCTTAAGTATGTATATATATATATATAAACATATATACATTCACACACACACACATACTTATATATACACGAATATATGTATATATTCGCACATGGACATACGTATTAATGATTATATATTATTATATACATATCTATAGATGTATAGATTTATATTCATGTGTGTAATGTATAAAGATGATAAAACCCGAAAAGTAGCTTTCGAAGAAAATACATAAACAAACAAACAAATAAATAACTAAAGAAATAGACAAATAAAGAAATAAATGAATAAAGTCGACCCTCGACCAACAAACAGCCGTCAAAACAAACACTGGATTCACAAGGGATTTGACGGAATTGTTTATTGAGATGCTAAGGAGGAGAGAGAGAATAAAATGAAAATATCCGCAAAAGATTGCTTGTGTTTACGAAATGCTCTATTTGCGTAACATAAAAAAAAATCATTAAAAACACCAAAAACAATGAGAAAGAAAAATACAAGAAAAGATAAAACCATAGCAAAACATAAAAGAAATAGTGTCTAATGTAAACAAAAAAATGCTCTGAAGGGAAAAAAGAAATAAACGGGTTAGGAAATGGATGAACTACCTTTTAGATCCTTTGGGATTGGGAAAGTAGCAAATCCTTCCACTAGTTTATTCTGTTGACATATTTAGTTGGACAGCTGAGAAATTAATCTGTTCTGCAACAATTCCATTCCATCAGGTTTTATGTGTAAAGTGTTTGTTACTCTACATATACCGTGTGTGTGTGTGTGTGTGTGTGTGTGCGCGTGTGTGTGTATGTGTGTGTACGTGCGCGCGTGTGTGTGAGTGTGTGCGTGAGTCTCAGTGAGTGTAGGTGTGTGTCTTCTTTGTCTAAGTATAAATACATATATACGCATATATACATATAATATACATGCACGTAAATGCATACATATACGTACACACACACATATTTATATATGTATATACACAAGCATACGTACATATATACAACGTCAATATTTTCATTACGAGATATCTGAATCCAGTATCATTATCACTATTTACATTTTTTTTTTGGTTTAGAAAATCCTATTTATAGAAATACTGCTTGTCCTGTCTATAGACTTTCTCTTATTCTTTCTCTCTTTCTCTCTTCCTCTCTTTTCTTCCTTTCTTTTCCTCTCTCTCCCTTTAAATCCTCCCTTCTTTCTCTCTTTCACACTCTTCTGCTCAGGGTTACGAGCCAATCGATTTCCAGCGTATTTGTCACTGCTGTGATCTTCCATCGTTGATTGACTGACTTAAAATTTGTATGACTTAACTCATTCACTAATAAAAAGACTGATTGTTTGTTCTCATCAGTTTTTAACCACATGTAAGTTTCATCCACCAAATCTACAATCAAAGGTTTTCCAGCCAAGACCATCACTTCTTTTTCTTAGGCTTAGTTCATCTAGTTTTACATAGTCTAATGTGTCTGTCAATTTAATATAATTCGTTGTTGTTATTTAGCGTTTTAGTTCTTTTCAACAAGCCTCTGATGTAAGGCATTCCAGCTGTGACCATCATGTTTTTCTTTAAGGTATAGTGAATAATGCAGTATATTTTCAATGTGTTCTTCCTGCATGAGGAAAAATTGTGATCTGAGGGGCATTTGGGTACTTCTAGGTCAAGCGAGCAAGTAATTGCTCCTTTATATATATTTTTTGAGTCGTTGTAAGACTTCATGTGGTATGACAATACTTTGCTAAGCATAAGGAGAAAGTAAGTGGGGAGTGAGAAAGAACGAGAAAAGAAAATAGTGTATACCAGCTCCTTATGCCTTAACACGTTGCACAACTATGTTCCTCTTACGACTAAAGCACCAGAGTCTCTACCATACAAAGAGTTATTTAGTTACAAAGCTTGTGTGTTGAATTGACAGTAATAATCGTCGTTCTATTGTCATAGTATTTTGTGTTATAAGAGTTAATATCACGTGATGTATTTCATTGACTATTCCTTGTTTTTACAGTTGCATAGTTTAACTGGCCATTGCCTGATTCTATAATCTAGAGGTTGTCATCTTAGTACGATATACTTTTTGTTATGCTATACTCATATATAGAGTTTCATAATCTAATTTTATCTACGCGAGTGAATTAACCGAATAAGAATTCGAAACTGTCTAAAATGCTACGATGCTTGCATTCCGTTCATTGTATTCTTTTCGTAATAAAAACGCCCTATTTTATTATTAGATATAAATGTATGTACATGATGCATGTATGTATGTAGAAATAGCCCCGAGGACGGAGAAGTAATCTCTCAGCATGCTCAAGTTAAGATAAAAATTCAAGCGCCAAGTTCAGCTAATTCAAGTCATCAACACCAACATTGACGCTGATGAAATAAAACTATAATTATACTTTTTAACGATCTTGCAGATACTCAGGGTTAGTGATGCTCGAATTAGTAATTCTGTTTTATTCTCTTAAAGAGCTATTTTGAGTTGATTTAACAATTAGAAATTTTAATTCCGAGAGAAGTAGTTGTTTTGTTTATAACATTCTAGATTAGGTGGTGTACCTTTAGAGCAGTATATTAATCGTCTATAAAAGAATGAAAAAAAGTCAGAAGTAATGAAGGTAAAAGTAATTCTGATTGTCTATGTGTACGGCCATGTGCGTGTGTGCGCGGGAATTTATGCGAGCAAAATACCTGCAAGTGACATATAATCAAGGGTAAAATATAGCCTTGTAATAGTAATAATAATAATGATATATACATACTGCGTGTCATCTTGTGCAAGTGTATTCTGCTATAGCCTCGGGCCGACCAAAGCCTTGTGAGTGGATTTGGTAGACGGAAACTGAAAGAAGCCTGTCGTATATATTTATATATATATATGTATGTGTGTGTGTGTGTATATGTTTATGTGTCTGTGTTTGTCCCCGCTAACATTGCTTGACAACCGATGCTGGTGTATTTACGTCCCCGTCACTTAGCGGTTCGGCAAAAGAGACCGATAGAATAAGTCCCGGGGTCGATTTGCTCGACTAAAGGCGGTGCTCCAGCATGGCCGCAGTCAAATGACTGAAACAAGTAAAAGAGTAAAAGAGTATACCTGTACACACACACACCACACACACACACACACACACACACACACACACACACACACACATATATGTATATATATATATATATATATACACACACATACATATACACATACAGATATGTAAATATATGTACGTAATACTATAATATATTTGTGTCATGATTCTGTCTGCAAATTTACTTGCCATGCTTTCATCAAAGGTAGAATTAATATTACACAAAGGACCAGTGGACATCTTTTTATGTTATCTTGAAAAGACTTTATATCATACATTTCGCAGAATTTCAGAAAGAGATAGTATCAATCAGATGTTTTCGGTATTTAACTCATAACATTAATGAGTTCCCTGAAGAATGTACATTTGTATTTTTACATCTTAAATTGTGTATTAAAAAAAAGTAGGAAAGGAACTACACGTTGCATCATGCGAAATGCTATACGTATGAATTTATGAATTGAAGCGTTTCCAAGCTGTCCCTCTCTCTCTCTCTCTCTCTCTCTCTCTCTCTCTCTCTCTCTCTCTTCCCCCCTCTCTCTCTATTTTTAAATAAACGTGTTTGTGAATGTATTATATATATGCATAAGTTTAAATTCCCCTGAAGTCAGCTTTGCCATATAACCTTCCGGGATCGATAAATTAAGTATCAGTGAAACACCGGGCTCCATGTAATCGACTTGACTCATCTCCACAAATTTTAGGCATTGTGCCTTCACTAGAAAAGGATTATTATTACCATTACCTTGTGAGATTAAATTCCGCTAAGAGTAACTTTATTTTTAATCTTTTCGGAGTCTATAAAATATAGTAAAAGTTAAGTACTGGGCATTATGGGGTATATTTATCCTCAACTGCTAATGCTGTGTTTACAACAGAAATAACTTGTTTTTGTTGTAGTCTAAAAGTTCCTATGATCGTTTGCCTCGGCACCCCTTCATGTGATATCGCATATAGGCGCAGGAGTGGCTGTGTGGTAAGTAGCTTGCTAACCAACCACATGGTTCCGGGTTCAGTCCCACTGCGTGGCATCTTGGGCAAGTGTCTTCTGCTATAGCCCCGGGCTGACCAATGCCTTGTGAATGGATTTGGTAGACGGAAACTGAAAGAAGCCTGTCGTATATATGTATATATATATATGTATGTGTGTGTGTTTGTGTGTCTGTGCTTGTCCCCCTAGCATTGCTTGACAACCGATGCTGGTGTGTTTACGTCCCGTCACTTAGCGGTTCGGCAAAAGAGACCGATAGAATAAGTACTGGGCTTACAAAGAATAAGTCCCGGGGTCGATTTGCTCGACTAAAGGCGGTGCTCCAGCATGGCCGCAGTCAAATGACTGAAACAAGTAAAAGAGTAAAGAGAGAGTGATTTCATCTGAAAAGATTTAGATTTCTACATTTGAAATTAGTAAAGGTATTTGCAAAGCAAAGGTTTTAAAAAATCTTTGAATGTTTTCTCCTATTTAGGGAGCTAAAAATATTTTAAACTATACTGCAACCAGCGTCGAAAGATTTTCATTAAATTTTAACGGTTGAAGATGGAAAGAGCGTGGCTGATACTCTTGTCATACCTGGTAGCAGTAATATTAAATTGTTATCAGCAATGAAAATTTGCTCGCCTAATATCCGAATGCATGAGGTATGTATGGTTTTCGACCACAGGTCTTAGTCGAGGTATTCTTGTGGAATAATGGATCACATCAATAGACTGTGATGCCTGACGCGAGGCAAAATGGAATTCGTTGTTGATTTCCGCTTCCAAAACAACCCACACTTTGAGTGGGTGTACTAGGAGAAAAACTACAAAACTGGATGTTTTCTCTTAGGAGATTTATTAAAATATGGCAGATGTGCTCGCCTTTCTTTTACCAGTTACCTACGAGAAAAGAGTATTAGTTACAGTTACAAATCTGGGGAAGGAGGTGAGTAAGACGGGCCTACCTTTTGACAATTTTAGGGTCAAAGCTCTATTAAACAAACTAACGGACAATTTGTTTTCCATGAAGTTGATTTTCCTCGGGAAAGTACTATAAAATATAAAAGCCTATGCGATGTACGATACATTCCACCTTGTGCAATACTTCACAGAACATATTGGAAAAAGATCTGGCTTAGGCAAGGCATTCAAATTTAAAATAGCAAACCACTTGACAGAACAGATCCTCGATACCTGGTGTCTGTCCCAAATGTAACCGATATCTAGATTCAGATGCTGAATGTCTCCAATGCACAGCGGAATCAGTAGAGAGATGAAATTAAAAGGCCAATTACTGGTAGCGTATCGCATTGGGCAATTGTTTCTGAAGAGTCCTTTCTGAAGGAAGAACTTCATTCGATCACTTACTGCAGAAGATTGGTTCGTTGTGAAGCATAAAATAAACTCAAAAAGATCCAATCACTGAAGTTGTCAACTTCATGGTTTTGAAGATGTGCATTACCTGCACATCTTTCTTTGTGTTCACTCAAAAGAATCTCTTTGTACTGTGGGAAACGGACCTGTTACTTATGTAGTGTGATTCTCCGTCTATGTGTTATACTTGTCTGTCCTATATAGTTATGCCCACAACCTGAACAAGTTATAGCATAATTTAGATTCTAGTAAGCACAAGTGAAGTTGTTTTTAATTTTGAACCTCTCTCCTTGCTGTATATATATATATACATACATACACACACACACACACACACACACACGCATTTTTTTCTCTCCTTCTTTCTGTGTTTTTCTCGCTCTGTGTATCTTTCTGTTGAAGAGCGTAGGCTCGAAACGTTAAAGACTTGTTTTATTTATATTTCCTGAGCGCCATACTAATACAATTGTTCGTTTGTTTTCCACCTGCCTTCGTCTTTTGTTTATTTTCATAAAGCTTCCCGTTATATATATATATATATATATATACACATATATATATATAAACAGTCTACGAGAATGAGAAAATTTTGATTACCATTTATTCTCCATTATAAGTGTCTCATTTTCTGATTGGGATCACAAAGTCTTATATGTTATATAGATAGGCGCATGCGTGGTTGTATGATGAGAAGACTAAAACCTTGCTATCGATTTGTTATACGGAAACTGAAATGACTCCTTTGTATATACATATATATATATGTGTACATATATATATATATATATATATATATATAATATATATATATTATATATATATATATGTGTGTGTGGTGTGTGTGTGTGTGGTGTGTGTGTGTGTGTGTATGAGTTTGTCCCTTTACCATCTCTTGACATCTACGTTGGTGTGTAGCTTCGACGTTCGACAAAATAAACCGATAGAATTAGTATTAGGCTCACAAAGCACAATTAGTGGGGTCGATTTCTATTAACAATCATTCAGCGGTGCTCCAATATGGCCGTAGTAAAATCATTGAAACATGTAAAAGAATAAAAGAATACGTATGTAAGGTTTAGAGAAATCGCGAGACAGAAAATTTTAATAATGGATACCTTGGTTCTAATAATGGAATAAGCAGATGTATCTGTAAAGGAAATAGCTGAAATTTGCCCTACAATCATATATACGTATATATATATATATATATATATATATATATATATATATATATATATACATACATACATACATCATACATACATACATTCATACCAAATATACGAACATGTACATACGCATATACACACGTGTATGCATGTATATGTGTGTATATATATATAGGCATATATTTGTATATATTTATCTACACACACACACACACACACACACACACACATATATATATATATATATATAGATAGATAGATAGATATAGATATAGATATAGATATACATATTCATATAATATATACAGGCTAGTATATAGGCCACAACATAAATATATAGACATATATAGATACAGGCTAGTGTATATATATATATCTTTGTATATATACGTACACACACATGCACACACATAAGTATGTCTATGTGCGCGTGTGTATGTATGTATGAATGTGTATGAATCTATGTATGACTATAGATTATATACACATATCCGTTTTATTAATGATATCTTTTGCGTATCACAAGGAATCGTTTGATCAGGTTTTATATTATTTTACTTTAGTGGTCATACACACACACTGGAAGAGACCCCCCTCCGGACCGAGTAGCTGCATTGTAGGTTGTATACCCCTCTCCGTTGATTAAGCGCCAGATGCCCATATAATGGGTTTACAGTCAAAGGGGTCAGAACATTAGTTCTCTTTTGTCTTCCGTTTATTTTTAACCCTTTCACTTTTTACATCCACCTTCCTCTCGTTTTTCCTCTTGATTTTTATTTTCTGTCACCCCGATTTGAAACTTGTATAGGACATATGCACAGCGCCTGACGATTACTTGGAGACACTAGGTTTGTTAAAAACCTGTGTACATAACGTCTCTCATGTATGCAGCTACTAGTAGCTCATAATTATATACAATGCACATTGAACGATATTTATCTCTCACCCGATGGATTACTTTTTTGTTGCAACCAAGTAGATCTTCGACCCCACAAGGTCATCAGTGGACGGCCTGAAGAATGCAGCTGGCTCTACGATAACCGACACCCAGGGAATCCTCGATCGTTGGAAGTCCCATTTCGAGTGCCTACTTATCGACCATTCACGCACTCCTGACGATCTCCTCCAAAACAGCCTACTGCTCCCCATCCGCCACCCTCACACTATGAGTAGAACAAGGCACTTGCGCACATAAAGCTGGGGAAAGCTCCAGGACCAGACACCATTCCGCTTGAATTTTTCACGCACGGTGGTCTCAGCTGAGAAATCATCTGATGCTTCTTATCTTCAAGAGCTGGGAAAGCAAAACCACACTAAAGGGAGACCAAGAGGATTGCAACAACTACCAGGGCATCTCATTCCTGAGTATTACAAGTAAGATCTTCACCCGAATCCTATTCAATCGCCTCCTCATCCTCGCGGAAGACCTGATCTCTGGCTCCCAGTCTGTCTTTCGATCCTCTCGAGGCACAATCGACATTACCTTTTGTGCCCGTCAACAGCCTGCAATGTTCATGTAGGCCGTCCTTGCCCGGACTGGATGCCGGGAGGACTTCATTACCCAGGGCCGCTTCCTCCACGACGGCATGGTGAGTAGGGCATGCCGTCAAAATGTCCTCATAGACCCGTTTCCCATGACTAAGGGTCTTAAGCAAGGATGTTTCGTTGCACCAACCTGTTTCTCTTTGGACATAGCCGACATTGTCCTGTCAACTTTACGCTTGTAAGACTTGGTCGTTGTACCGCCGTGACTTAAAGTGCCTTGAATGCTTCCAGCAATCGAGGCTACGACAGATCTTCAACATACAATTAGATCACGTTACCAACAATGAGGTTCTTCGCTGTGCCTCACTACCAAGTGTCAAAGCCACCATTCTTCGCCATCACCTCCGCTGGGCAGGTTACGTCCAGCGTATGGAGCCCTCTCGTCTCCCAAGTATCATACTCTACGGAGAACTTACAATCGGAGCAAGACCTAGAGGAGGTCCGAAATTCCGTTTTAAAGGCCAATTCAAGCATACTTTGGCTTAAGCTAACATCCAACCATCCCCAAGGGGACAGATTGCCACGGATATGGAAACCTGGAGGACTGCTATCCGGAATGGAGCCAGATCCTTTAAGCAGAACAGAAAACAGAATAAGGATGCAGAAAGGAGTGTCTGCAATATCCTTGACCTGCACCGACAGTTCCGTTCAAGTTCTGCCCACGACTCTTCCACCACCGACTCGGACTCCAAAGTCACTTTCGGCACAAGCATTAGCCGAGGAGACTGGATGGAAACTGACGAACCCAATATTCGGATACGAGCTGGAGCCGACATATATCTGTATATCTATCTATCTATCTATCTATCTATCTATCTATCTATCTATCTATCTATCTATCTATCTATCTATCTATCTATCTATCTATCTATCTATATATATATATATATATATATATATATATATATATATATATAATTTCAACAATTGAGGCTAAAATTAATTAATTATTAATCAATTTCACCAAGTATTCAGTATGTAAGGGACCATTTTAGGCGAATTCAAAATATTACATTATATATAAGGGCTTAGTAAAATAAATTACTTTGCCACATACTGAACTCATTAGAAATAGCAGCTAAAGAAATTTCTTTAGCTATTTCTAATTCATACCTTTGTGAGTTGGTTTGAGCAAACACTATCTGGAGAGATCTTCTTTAAGTATTAGAAATAGCTAAAGAAATTTCTTTAGCTGCTATTTCTAATGAGTTCAGTATGTGGCAAAGTAATTTATTTTACTAAGCCCTTATATATAATGTAATATTTTGAATTCGCCTAAAATGGTCCCTTTACATACTGAATACTTGGTGAAATTGATTAATAATTAATTAATTCTACCCTCAATTGTTGAAATTATAATTCATTTCTCTCTGTTTAATGCTTCGGTTTTCACCGATAAAACATAGTGTTTGTCAATTTTAACCCACGCTGGTGGAAAGGGGAGAGCAGAAATTCTTCGCTTGAATATTTTGAATTTGATAGCACTTTTAGTTCGAGCGGAATTCTAGAGGTGATAAGAAGCCAAAAGGGTATGCTCCCACTTTCAGTGTTCCCAAATCCGAATCAAGGAGTTCTGAGGTGACGAAAGAAATGTCGATTTGACTAATTTAGAAACGTACGTTCTCAAATAACCTTTGCACTTGATTTTTTTTAATGTTTTTTCCCCCATACCTTTGTGAGGTGGTTTGAGCAAACACTATCTGAGAGAGATCTTCTTTAAGTATTAGAAATAGCTAAATAAATTTCTTTATCTGCTATTTCTAATGAGTCAGTAGTGGCAAAGTAATTTATTTTACTAAGCCTTATATATAATGTAATATATATATATATATATATATATATATATATATATATAATATATATATATATATATAATATATATATATATATATAATATATTATATTATATATATATATATATAAGATATAGATATATATATATATATATATATATATATAATATATTGTATACTTAATCATATCAAAGGGAAATGGAAATTAATAGAAATTTTCACTTCCAGTGGCCTAACGTGTAAAAGTTTAGTCCAAAGACTATGTATTACTTATAAAATACAGTGTACATTTAAACACACAAGGAATCCCCTCGTGAGATTCAACACGCTAGAAAGAACACCACAAAATTAGGGATAAAATTCCACAGGAACGAAATGAAAAAACAAAAACATTTTACCATCTAGTTTCCTGGAGCAATTGGTTTCTGATTTTAGTTCAGCAAATAAATTATATTTTCTCGCTAGGTGAAATCTTTCTCAACCATCTACAAGAAGGGAATCAATAATAATCGGCAGTAGCAAAACATTTACAGAGTATGTCCAGTATGCCAATACATGCTTATTATCACAAACAACAGCATCAAATTAAAGAATTAGTAATAATTTATAGTTACAAAACAATACTTATTAAACAAAGAGCTCAATCTCAAAAAGGACGTTGTGAATGTAAAATTATTACACAAAAGAACAAGCGAATTAAACATATTAAGGAAGAGAAACTGTTAAAGAATCGATTCAAGATGATAAGAGAAAAACAAGAACTTAAAACACATAGACTATGCAACGAACAAAGCTACCTAACAACAAGTTACTTTAACCAATGAAAATTTCTACTACAGATAATGGATTATGTTAACTAATCCATTATCTGTATTCTGGGAACTGCTCAGACTACACTTAAATTTTAGACAAAACTAATATGCAATGAGTTTGAATCAACATATACACATAAGAACTATAAACATTACAAATTAGTAAAGAAAATATATCTTAACAAAATTATTCTTTATGTAAAGCTCACGGGCCTCAGAGGAGCCAAAATTAACGTGTTTAACACATTGCTGCCAAAAACCAAAAGACCTTTATCTACCAACATGCGGAAGTCAATCCTAACTACCCAACGAAATTAACGCTATACACTATTTTGAGGGTCACCCAACTCCCCAAAAGGCAAGAGTTTGTAAAACGTCGGTACCCAGTGGTGGTGTCGTTGTACACAATAATGAACAACAACTCCACACATGTGAGTGTGCACCCAACAGAAGTGATAAAATGTAATTTAACCTTACCTATTTGAAAACTAACTCTCCTAACTATTCCTTGCCCCGCTGTAAGAATATAGTTTCTCAAAATTTCACTTTACTCCCCCAAGCAACTTCCCGTTGTATTTTATCCACAAAGTTTTGGACGAACCAGTAGTTTCACATACGTGGATTTTCTCAGAGAGATCGAACTCAAAACCGTGTCCTGTGATGATGGAGTGATTTTTATAATCACACATTAATGCCTTGAGGCTACTCTTTAAAAGAATACCGATTCCAAATTTTGGCATAAGATTAACAACTTCGGGGGTGGGGAGTAAGCCGATTAAATTGACCCCAGGGTACAACTGTTAACTCATCTTATCGACCCTGGAAGGGATGAAAGGCAAAGTCGACCCTTGCGGAATTTGAAAGTTAAGACGGATGAAATGCCACTATAGATTCTGTCACCTCGCCGCCTTATCTATACAAAAAATATTTACTATGTTTATATGGATAACAATTTAATAAAAGAAGTTTATAAAAAGAAGCAACGATCAGGGGTAAACAGTAAACAGAACGCTAGGGACGATGAAATTGTCATAGACGAATAGGAAAGCTGTCAAATTTGTTAAATTTTTTACAGATGCAAAATATCATTTGAAAAGTATATCGGAAATAAATACCCCGACATGTCTTTAATAGTGATATACAGAACATGACAACAACTTCATTAATGTTAGAAATTAAATTTTTTTTTCTTCAACCAAGCAGCTTTCGCCAAGATACTCGTTGATAATTCTGCTTTCCGTTAAATTATACTAACTTGGAATATGTAAATCAATATTACGAATGTGATATAAGAAGTGTCTGAGCCAAGATGGAAATTTCTGTGTAGCTGCACGTCTTGCTAGAAATTGCAACCATTTAATCCTTCAATGACACTCATACTGTATAAAATAAGAAAAGATATTTGAATAACATAATACTAGATAGATTATAACAGAAAGCTGACAATATAGTAATGACTTGAACATCTTTGATTATACAGGCTAAATAACAATAGCAGTAAATACTGATAAATGAAATATAATGATTGATGTAATTGATTAAACTCAAGAAATCAGCGTCATCTTTTTTTTTAATTTAAGAGAAACGAGAAACAGAGTAAAAAAATATAAGAATATCTTGGTTTCAGCTCTACGCTATAGCAAGCAAAATATGCCCCAGCCTCTATTTCTAAATGTTGACAGGAAAATATATTTCTTTAATGATCAACAAAGGTGAAATAAAACTCGACTGTATGACGCCATCAGTTTCATAGTTCAGCAACTATGTCTACCTCGATAGATAAAGAGATAGATATGAATACATACATACATACATACATGCATATATATATATATATATATATATATATATATATATATATATATATATATATATAGATATATATATATATATATATATATATATATACTTCACATATATATACATACATACATACATACATACATGCATATATATATATATATATATATATATATATATATATATATATATATATATATATATATATATATATAATATATATATATATATATATATACTTCACATATATATACATACATACATGAATACACATACACACACATATATTTACGTATATGCGGGGAGACAGACGTATATCCATGCATGCATTTACATAATAATATAACGATAAAAACAGTGACAGAAAATGAACAAATGCAACCGTAAAGGCTTGAATTACTAAATTACTAATTGGATTGCATTTGAAATCTACAACATTAATTTGAAATGTTTGATGCTGAAAACTTTCTCACATGCAACAGCCTGCATTGTTCTTGCAGTAAAACTAAGTGGTAGTTTGTAAAGCATGCTGACGCGCTACTTTATTTCTTCCGCTTCATTAAACAGTATCTTTAATGTGTAGTTCCTACATAGAAGACTTATGTTAAAGAAAAGGAAACCCTGTTGTCACATCCTGACAAAAATGAAATGATTATGAAAGTTAGAGTATAAGGTTATATGTTGTTTAATCATACAACATATTGAAGTTATCAAGTCTTGCACATATGCATTCATTTAAAGTATATATTAGCGAAGTCATTTTCTCCTTTATAACTTTCTTTTCTTTTATTTTTTTTCCATAATTTTCTTGTTTCTTTCATCAAAACAGCTCTAATCAACTGTGGACCGTCGTGGGAGGATTGATCTTCTAAATGTTCTGGTTGGTTTAAAGACTTTCTTGTAGTTTATACTCTAAAGTAATTTCCTGTTTCCTCTCCTACTGTATGATATTTTGAATTACAGTGCGCAGCAAGCTAACGTGATAAAGTGCTCCCACTGTCTAATGTAGTCAACCGTACATCAAATTGTGATGTTGTTACTGCTGCTATTTGGCTCCAAACCAGCTGATATCGAGTAATCTTATAATAAAAGTCACTCCAACCGTGTCAAATCCCGCCTTTTCGCATATCCTGGCCTATATTATAGTGTTTCACTCTTCATGTCCTTCTTCACTCTGTTACTTTCTCTCGGTCGCTTGATAAATACAATACATTCATACATAAATATGTACAAACACATACACACATACACACATGTATTGAGATGCCAATAATATATTGGTGTATATATGCACACACATACACACACATAGGTATTTTCTCTTTTACTTTACTTAGTCATTAGACTGCGGCCATGCTGGGACACCGCAATGAAAGATTTTAGTCAAACAAATTGACCTTGATATACTTTTTCTTTAAAGCCAAGTACTGATTCTATCGGACTTTGTTGCCGAACCACTAAGTTATGAGGACGTAAACACACCATTACTAGTCGTCAAGGGTAATGGAGTGCAAGCACAAGCACAGAGACACACACAGATTTATATATATATATATATATATATAGGGTGGGGCGGATGTTTTTGAAATAGCTATTACTCGGCCCCAGGGGTGGAGGATATATGTTCGTCAGGTACCATTCTGTCCGTGGTGTCCTAGCATTTTTTGCTTCTTTTAAGGAGAAGCCACAGTGGACGATAGAGCATCGCATGTTTACCTACGACAACTACGTGAAGAATAACGAGTCTGTCACAGCAATTCAGCGTGATTTTCGGCGTCACTACATCATTCACTGAAATCAGACTGTTCCCACCCGTAACACAATCTTAAGTTGGGTGAATGCACTTCATACAGGAGCTACAATAATGAATACGCGACCAGCGGAGGCGTCACGAACGGTAAACTCCCCAGAAAATGTGGAACACGTCAGATAAGCTTTGATACGGAGTCCCCTGATTTGTCCATGTGTGATTATTTCTTGTGGGGATACCTGAAGGCACGTGTTTATGCGTATAAGCCCAGTACGTTGGACGATTTGAAGGAAGCTATTCCCGTGGAAGTCACCCGAATCGACAGGGCAATGCTGGAGAGAGTGGAGGCCAATTTCCAAGAAGGCCATCAGAAATGCATCAATGGAAACGGACACCACATGATGGATCTTGTTTTTCCCACTTGATGTCAATATAATTTGCTTTGCATACATATGTACAAACACATACGCAAAGACATACACACATATATTCATATGCCAGTAATATATTGGTGTATATATGCACACACACACACACACCACACACACATATGCAGCTAGAAGTAGTGAAATTGTGAAGTTTTCAAAAACGTCCGTCCTCTCTGCCCCACCCTGTATATACATAGATGAATACAAGCATCTGTCTGTCTGTCTGTCTCTCTCTCTCTCTCTCTCTATCTTTCTTTCTTTCTCTCTCTCTATGTATATATATATATATATATATATATATATATATATATATATATATATTATATATATGTTCGTCTTCTGTTTTCTTTTGTGAATTCTCCCTATATATATATATAATATATATATATAATATATATATATATTAGAGAGAGAGAGAGAGAGATAGATAGATAGATAGATAGATAGATAGATAGATAGATAGATAGATAGATAGATAGATAGATAGATAGATATATAGATAGATAGATAGATAAACAGATAAGCATAAGATCGTTAAAATACCGATCTTATCAAATGGACAGCATGGGAATAAAAAAATAAATCATAGGTTTAATTTATTATTAATTATTTTATAATTAAGGGTATCTAAAAGATACCACCAGGCTAGAGATAGAAGTCAAAACTGGACTCTAAAACCACTTCATATATTCATATAGCACAAGGTGAAAATACCAATAGACAAATAAACTAGCAGAGCCAGAAATCTGGATCTGAGATTATCTAAAATCTTTTGCTAGTTTATTTGTCTATTTTATCTTTTTACCACATTCTGTACGAATATATGAAGTTGTTTTAGAGTCAAGTTTTGACTGCTATCTCTAGTATGGTGGTATTTCTTACATACCCTTAATTATAATTTTAATAATAATTAGTACCTATAAGGTTTTTATTACCATGCTAGCTACTTGATATGATCGGTATTCGAAATAAAGATCTTATTTATATGAAAATGTATATATTTCCTTCTTCATTATATTTACTACAGTGGTATTTTGACCATATAGCACGTGGAGTTTAGACGGGCAATTATAGCGGTCGTGTATATACGTACATATATATATATATATGTATACGAGCGTATATTTAAGTATCCGTATGTTGTATGTATATATATATATTATAATATATATATATATTATATATATATATATATATATATATATATATTTGTAATTATGTACTATCTCTGTATAAGTCAATGATAAAGCAGACTATAATTTTGTAGAGCGCTAGAAATCCGGATCTGAGATAATCCAAACGTTTTTTGTAGATTATTTGTCTCTTCGTCTTTTCACCTTGTGTTGTGAAGAGGATTTAGAGTCAAGTTTTGACTGCTATCTCTAGCATGATCATATCTCTTAGATATCCTTAAGTATAATATTGGGTTGTCCGGAAAGTTCAATCCGATTTATAGTAGCTCACATTTTCGACTTCTTTTTGAACATGGTTAAGTCCATAAAATAGGATTTCACTACACCTCCATTTAGAGCACAGTTTAAGCTATCATTTCATGGAAGAAGGTTTATGTTCCAATAACCTGTGTTAATTCTGTAACTCTTTAAAATGGAAGATAAGAAAGTTCATTTTCGGCACTTGATACTTTTCTTTTTCCGTAAAGGGAAAAATGCCTGACCAGCAACCAAAGAAATATGTGCAATTTATGGTGATGTTCCTTTATCCGAAAGGAGTGTACAAGATCTCGAGCTGGAGATTGTAGCCTTATTGATAAAGCGCGATCAGACAGAACATCCACTACAGATGATGACCAAATCAAGTTATTAATTGAGAATAACCCACATTGCACAACCTGAGAATTAGCAGAAAGCCTCAACCTATCAAAATCCGTCGTTCATGAGCACCTGGTAAAGCTTGGGTACACAAATCGCTACGATGTTTGGTTATAACATGAGTTGAGTGAGAAGAACTTTTTCGATCGCATTACTATCTCTGAGATTCTCTTTATAAAAGGTATGAAAACGCGCCTTTTTTAAAGCAACTTGAGACAAGTTACGAGAAATGGATTATCTACCGAAATGTTCAGAGAAAGCGATCCTGGAGTAAGCGACATAAACCACCCTTAGCCACCCCAAAAGCGGGTCGTCACCCTAAAAAAGTGTTGCTTTGTGTCTGGTGGGATTAGAAAAAATTCTGTACTATGAGCTTCTCTCAAGTAATCACACAATTAATTCTGAGAAATACTGCATAAAACTGGACGAGTTAAACGCAGCAATCCAAGAGAAATGTCCAGAATTGGCCAACAGTAAGGGTGTTGTTTTCCAACATGATAATGCAAGACCGCACGTTTTTTGAGAACCAGACAAAAATTGCTGCAGCTCGGCTGGGATGTGTTACCCCACCTTTCATACTCACCCGATATTGCTCCTTCGGATTTCCACTTATTCAGATCTCTGCAGAATAGTCTTAATGGTAAAAATTTCAATTCCTTTGATGTCGTAAAAGGATACCTTGATGAATTTTTGCCATGAAACCACCTGAATTCTGGGAAGAGGGTATTTTCAAGTGAAAAGAATGATGGAGACGCATTGTGCAACAGAATGGTTCATATTTGGTTGATTAATAATGTAATGGCAAGTATTTATTGACCTTTTTCTTTCCTTTAAAAATCGGTATGAAGTTTCCGGACAACCCAATACATATATATATTCATAAATGAGGGTGAAAAATTAGATATTAATTTAATAATACCATCAGTTTAACACCAAGTGGCTTAGCACATAAAAAACCAGGGAGACAATACAAATTTATACTTAAATATAAGAGAGTTACCGCTAAGTGGTTAACTCTTGTGCTAAAAATAGCTCCTTTTTCTGGTATAGCCACCAAAGTTGTTTTCACCAAGAAATAACATTACCTTCAACGTAAAGAAAGTGAAATATCTTTTCGCTGTAATTCACTTTCCTTACGTTGAAGGTAAAGTTATTTCTTGGTGGAAACAACTTTGGTTGCTATACCAGAAAAAGGAGCTATTTTTAGCACTAGAGTTAACCACTTAGCGGTAACTCTCTTATATTGAATTATATATATATATATATATATATATATATATATATATATATATATATATATATATATATAGATATATATATATACATATGTATATATATATACATACATACATACATACATACATACATACATACATACATACATACATACATACATACATACATACATATATATATATTACTAATTTATGATGAAATTTTTTCCGAAAATTATTTCATCAAACGTGGCCGTATATTAAAATATTTGTTCCCAACCTCACCGCTTGATGCCTTTGTAACTTAGCTGTTCCGGAAGAGAGCGATAGAATTAGTATCAGTCTCAGCTACTGGTCTCAATTTATTAGAGTAAATCCTTGACGAAGTGCCCTAGTACTCTCACATTCCATTGACTGAAAAAGGTAAATCGTGGAAAAGAAACATAACCATGACTATTCAATCAATGTACTTAAACAGATAACTTGTAAAACACTTTGGCTGTGTAATTAGAGTTTATGGTCAATACAGTTATGATGTTAATTATTCATTAAAAATAAAATTGATATTTCTTTTTTATGCAATATTTTTTACAACCTCCTATAGACAGGGTCTTCATATGTTCCACGAAAAGTATTTGATCCTTGCTCTGTATAGAAATATTTTATGATACAAGTAATAAAATTAAGAAAATCTGATAAGTTATATGACTTGTCTCCTCTTCTAGAGATTTTGTTTTTCAAAGCCTTTGGATAAAATCGCTTCGCGCAATTTACGGTTATGAAATATTGAATGGATAAATTCGCTTTCTGTTTTGGAAGGGCTACAGCGAGAGATACTATTTTAGCAAGAACATGCCTTTCTAATTTCAGAAATGTTTTCAGTATACTCTATGATCGACAAACAGTTAAAGAGTGAAATGTAATTAACAAATGGAAACAAGACATAAAGCAGCAAATAAAGTTGTGAAAACAAAGCAAAAACGTTTAGATAAACGGTCTGTGGTATATCTATATGGAAGAAATGCAGGGAAAAGAAACGAAACCTCAAAATAACATAAACCAAAAAACATAGAAAGATTTCCTTCGGTAAAACACGATTCTCGACGGTGATTTGTTGTATGGAGAATGCTGGTCGTTAGAAGGGACATTAGGTAAAGTTTTAAACAATTGCTGTATTACGCAATTTTCGCCATTGACTGCTGACTACGTTACTAATTTCTTGTACTTAAATCTTTGTATTAAACACAAAATATTGGGTGTTGCACATCACTAGAAAAATCGTATGGTAAGCCAGATAGATGGAATTGAAACAAAAACATGTAACTATATGGTACATACAGAAACATACATATACATATGTCTTAAAGTATTTTATTGGAATAATGTGTGTAAAATCAAGTGATATTGTATATGAATATAGGTATAAAGATATATATGTATGTTTGTATGTATGTATGTATGTATGTATGTATGTATGTGCGCGCGCATGTATGTATCTCTCACTTTTTGTCACACTTTGTCTTTTTTCTCTCCTTCTCCATGTATATATATATATATATATATATATAATATATATATATATGTATGTATATGTATATATAATGTAAACATATATACATGATATATACAATATATATATGCACAAAACATGCATATATGTTATGTGCGTGTGTGTGCATGTGTACACACACACACACTCCGGCACATATACATACCGTCCTTCGTGTATTCTTTTACTCTTACTATCTTAAAGACCATCACCCTATCATTTCCATCACATCTCAAACTATCATTCTTATCAACTTATCATATGTTTTTTCTTCTTCAGAAATATCATACTCTCTTATCTTTATTATATTTCTATTTTATTTCCTGTTATTTTGATTTTGTCTTCATTTTTAATGTATTCGTTTTTTTTTTTTCGTTTCGTTTTTATATTCGACGAGATTTATACTTTCTTTCTATAATTCCTTCACATTTCAGCATTTTCCTTTCATATTTGTCTTTCAAATAATATTCACTGTATATCTCTCCCCCTCTCCCCCTCTTTCTCTTCCTCTCTCTCTTTCTTCTTCGTTGTATTTCATATCTCTTGTCACTCTTTTTTATTTATTAGTTATGGTTTCACCTTTATGTCTCTTGATGTTTTATAGTTCCTTTGGTCTCTCTATATATTTCTTCTTACTTTTTCCCTTTTTTTGAACAATCACTTTTGTTTTCTTTATATTTTAAAAATGATTTTATTAATATTATATTTTTATTTACTGAAATTCTTTATTTTTGTTTCATTGCACACACACACACACACATACACACACCCATATATGTACATGTATATATATATTATATATATATATATATATATATATATATATATATATATATATATACATATACAAATACATGCATATGTGTATTAAACATGTGTGTGTGTATTTATGCGTGTGCGTGGGTGTGTGTATATCTGAGTGTATCTGTGTATGTACATTGTATCCACATATTTTGTTATTGATTGTACTTTTTTCTAAAATATTGCTTGCTATTCTTCTTATTTTCGTCATCATGATCATGAACATCATCATCATCATCATCATCATCATCATTATTATTATTATTATTATTGCACATATTGTGCTGTTGCTACTCCACTCGTATTTATACCATATGGTGAAGCAGTTTCTCATATTTTAGTAGTTCTCACGAAAAGACATGACGTCATTCATTTGATGTGTTCACGTCATTTATTTGAAATGTTAAGATGGTCATGTCAATTTTTATCATTATCCACTATTACATTAAAGTAAGACCTTATATTTTCTTTCTTTAAAAAAAAAAATTCTGGAAATGCTTTAAAAATGGAATTTGTCAAAGGAAGAAATTGAGTAATGAAAAAGTATAAAAGATCTGCTTAAATTCTATCAGCCAAAAAGTTATTAAAAGATTAATAAAAATCATCGATCAGAGTCGTTTGTAAAAAATTTTGAACTTTAAGTCAATGAATCAAGTCTTTGTATATGAAATATTGTATTGATTTCTAAACGTGCTTAAGAATGCTGTTGTTTAAAAGTAAGCCTTAGATTTCATGGAATATGTAGAGATTATTTCAGAGTGATAAGTTTTCAAGGATGGAATATTTGTCATAGTAGTTTGTGTAGGTTATAGGGTTTGAAATACGACAGTTGAGAGGAGAGCTGAAGAGACGAATGGACTTCGTATACAATATCGTAGTTAAGTATTGTAGATAGAGTTCTAATCACAATGTTATAATTATCAAAGAGAGAAGAGGAATGTTTCAGTGTGATAATTAGTGAATATTTGTCCACCAGACAGAAGGATTTTTGTGTGTGTCCAGAATTATTGACTATGTACCAGCAGCACCGCTTCTAATATCAGTGCTGCAGTCTTTGATATTTTATTGGTATTTGAAAAATAATGTGGCAGATTAAAAACTGCTTGAGAAAATAATATCGCCTCGTAATAAATTTTCCTTTTCTCATTTTTTTTTCCATTTCCACTATTTGTGTCTATTCTAAACTATGATTACGACGAGTATTATCCTGACATAGACATTGAAAATCAGTGCACGGAAAAGTTTTAGCAATACTGATCTGCATCTTATGTACCAAAGTGACACAAGCACTAACTAAACGATTGGAAATTTCTCCATACGTGCACACGTGCACCAAAAAATACTAAGAGGCACATACACAAACATATGCGCGCATGTAATCCAAAATCGGAGGAACAGTCTTGACTAAAACAGAACACAGTTGACATTTTGCTTGTGACTTGGCTGAGTTGTAAAGAAAAGCATCTTAAATTTATATCGAAGAAAAACATACATACGTTAATATATACACATATACATGTGTGAGTGAGCGCGCTATTGCGTATGCACGTTTATGAGTGCGTATGTGTGTGTATGAAAGATATATCTTATATATGCATACATATCTATCTACATGTCTATCTATCCAAACACACACACATAACGTGGCAGACCTACTCAGCTTGATGTTACTACTTTTTAGCCTCAAGAAAACATTTTCCAACTGGATACCGACACATGATCTGCATTCGTATACTATAAGCAAGGGAGTCTACTTCTCCCTTTCTAGCCGTAGCGATACCTGTAGTATAATAGTTTCTGGGTAATTTCCCTTACTGGGTAGATGGCAACCACTGTCTAGAGATAACAGCCACTCACTCTTACCACAGTTTATATTTTTAAAGCGACAAACAGTCACTGATCTTGTAAAGAGAAAAACAATTAGTTTTAAATCTCTGAGCGAGAAATATGTAGTAAAAGTACCATAAAGTAAAGTCTATTTGCCAACGCAACGTGGCAATCCTACGCAGGACAATCTTACTACATTTTAGCACTCCAAAATCATTTTTCCAGCTGGCTACCGACACATGATCTGTGTACGTATACTGTGAACAAAGGAGTCTACTGCTCTCTTTCTACCTGTAGCGGTACCTGTAGACCAATGGTTTCTGAGGAATATCCCTTCGTCGGTACTGTGAGCAAGAGCGAGTGGCTGCTATCTCTAACCGGCGGATTTCCTGTACCGACGAAGGGAAATCACCCAGAAACCATTGGTCTACAGGTATCGCTACGGCTAGAAAGGGAGCAGTAGACCCCCTTAGTCACAGTATACGGACACAGATCATGTGCCAGTATCAGCTGGAAAAGATGTTTTCCTGAGGCTAAAAAGTAGTAACATCGTCCTGCGTTGGACTGCTACGTTGCGTTGGCAAATAGACTTTCCTGTACGGTACTATTACTACATATCTGTCGCCCAGATATTTCTCTTTATACACAAACACGCGCGAACGCATAGTGAAAATCACGATTTACCAAAGGAAATATTAATCCAAGATATTCATTATCCACCCAGTAATATATGCATATGGACATCTAATAAGCTACGAAGCAGGACAAATATATGGTAAGACGTTTTACGGTAGAACATGAGCCAAATTTCATGGTACTGAGAGGTCTGTAGATATCACGTCAACAACTTTAGGTATCTCCCAAATACTTATATAAATTTAGTTTTCTGGAATTTATGTTACCCCAAGTTATATTGTGGTAGAGTGAGAGTCACTCTGATGCTTCAGCAGCGACCTCTGACATTTTTATTTAAATGCCCTGCGCTAGTCAAACATTTATGTCTTGCGTTAAGACTGCATAACCTGCAATTGATAAAGTTCTAACTAGATGGTCAAATAGTCTCGTATTGATGTACAAGGTATTCCGTCCGCCTACAACAATGAAATGCTAGCACTTCTGAAGTTTCAGGTATGCAGAATATGTAATATCAATAATATTACACTAGGGAGAACATTTTTATCTCAGAAATATCGGGTGATTTCACATATGTACGAAGAAATTTATTTTTCACATTTCATGGAACTAAGATAGATGAATGAAATTATTAGTAAAATATAAATGAAATCTTTTGAAAGACTGAAATTCAAATAAAACAACTAGTGTAATAGATATAGTATTAATAAGAGATATAGTATTAATTCCATGTAAGATAGCGTGTGGGACATGCTTAGCACATAAGAACAACTGTTATAGATTGTTTACTATTATATGACATGTTTTAATTTCGGTAGAATACTGTTGTCCCTGTGGATAATATCAAGTAATGTTACATAGATACAATAGTCATATTTATATTTTATTCATGGGCATTATATGGAATAAAAATCTAATCAAATTTCAAAGCACTATAAAAATAAGATTAATGAAACTTGGCATTCGTATGTTTGCAATAAATAAATGTACTCAATAACATTAGAACTTTATCATTTACAATTACAACAAACTAGAAAATGCTGATAATGAAGGGTGGTGAAAAATGTTTAAATATATTACAGAACTTTCACTTCAGTTTTACTTTCACTATACAAATTGGAAGCTCCAAATCATTTTATGTATAATTGTCAGCTTCAATGCTTTCACTTCACAAGAAACCAATTATTAAAAAAATATATCAAGATTATATCAATACAAAATTTATCAATTCCCTGAATTTGACATTTCTTTTACCTAAGTAATGCCATTAAAACTATATTTTAGTTTTAATAATTCTAAAGTAAATCCTCAGATGCTCATTTTCAGGATTTTAAATTAGAGATACAAAAGTCAATATATACATCATAAAAATCTATACGTTTTTGCCGTCCGCTATTTCAATCACAAGAAACTAATAAAAAAATACCTTCTAAGTCAGACACTTATTATATCTGTCGTTCGCAACTTCAACTTTTTATCTGTCATTTTATCCCTCCCATTTTTTATCTTCACTTCACTTCAGTAAGTGACGGCTAACATTCAACGTTAAAACAACTGCCAACAATACCTACCACATAGACGTAATGTGTCACGAATCTTTCGCCGCTTGTAACTTTCGAAAGCTACAATACGGAGTTGAATACATTCATAATTCTCGCCTTAAAATAAAGCGAACAACGAACAACGACAAATGAATACCTAGGATATTGCAGTTACCATCAAAGTTACTATGCAGAACGCTGTAAATGTTAGTATTAGTATGTCCTCAGTAAAATAAAATCATTCTACCAACAACAGAAAAAACTACACCACATTAATTGCGTACTATATTATTATCAGTCCGCCGAGGTCGGCTTCGCCTTTCATCCTTTCGGAGCAGATAAATTAAGTACCAGTTGCGTTCTGGTGTCGTTCTAATCGACTGGTCCCCTCACCTAAAATTTCGAGCCATGTGCCTAGAGTAGAAAAAGAATATATTATTGTCAGTGTCTATTTCCCAATATTCAGTACATATCTTTATTGAACCACCTCAATTTTTCTCTTGGACAAAATCTTTTAAAGCAGAAATCTTGAAATATAACATAAACGTATAAAGTGCAGAATTTTTTTGTATTTTATTTTTCTGCCATTTTGTAGTTTCCTTCGAAAACAATTATACAGTGCCTTATGTAAACTGTATTGTCCATATATGAATGTATATGATATATATATATATATATATATATATATATATATATATATATATATATATATATATATATATACATACATATATATATGTATGTATGTATGTATATATATATATGTTATATGTATGTAATCTATACATACATACATGTATATATATATATATATATATATATAAATATATATACATATATATAATTTTTACATATATATATTTATATACATATATATTATATATGTATATATATATATATATAACATACACACATATATATATTTGTATTCATGTATGTATGTGTGTGTGTGAGTACGTTCTGTGTATATGTGTGTTTGTAAAAATCCATGAATAAATATACTGACATTCAGACTGAGGTATAAACAAAATGTTTAGTTTGGCATGATGATTTTCTCTTCCACTTGCAATAACAACTGATTGTTTCCCTTGTTCGCAATTCATATTTTATTATCTGAACTAAAGTGCAAATAAATGTTATATTCCAAATTATATACAATTGAATATTAAATGTCTGTGTATTAATTTTCTGTCTTGCAACCGCTCCTGTTTTTCTCTTCCTCTTTCACGCTTTCCCTTCCTGTTTCCTACTCCCCCTTCTTCCCCCTCTCCCTTTCCTTCTTTATATCATATCCAGCACTGACACCATTGACAAAACAACACCAGCAAAAGCAATTTCCCTTCCACCATCATACATTTCAAAAGACCAGTCTCGCTAGCATCAGGCCTTATACCCAATAACTCACGCGTGCACACACACACACACACACACACACACACACACACACACACACACATACACACACACGCACGCACGCACGCACACACATAAATACATAGCCATATGCACGGACACACATGCAACCAGCATTGTCACCACATATATCTCGCCCGCATCTCTGTTACCTCACGCTGCAAAGCCACGAGTTTTGCCGCAGGATAGTAAAAAAAATAATATTCCGTAGCTAGCAAGTTCTTTCTTTTGTTTTCTGCATTTACTGATTTTGTTCTGTTGCATTTATTGCTATTGTTGTTGTTATTATTGTTGAGTAGTGTTTCGGTTAGATTTTTGTTTTTTGTTTTGTTTATAAGAAGAATTGTTTACTTGCTATTTGCTTTTTTTCTTCACTCCTGTCTTTTTCTCCCCTTTTAATTCTCATTATAATTCTTCTTGATTCTTTTCGTTTTTAATTTATGTTTTCTACGGTGCATTTGCTATTGTTGTTGCTTTTATTAATTTCCTTACCTTCATACCATTATTCTTTACCAATAATGTCCTTCCCTTCTTCTGCTTTTGCTTTAAGGTATCACTGTCGGCAAACGGCAAATTTTCATTCATTGAAACACGTTGCTAACGCCACGTGACCATGCGTATCTTTCTTTCAGTTGCCTCCACTATTCGCCGCTGTATAACTCTTGCTAGCTTTATTCTATTTAATAAAAAGCACACATTCATAAGCAGACAAACATATACGCACACATATACAGACCCATACAGATAACTCTTAATCAAGTATACGTAATATTAAAGACGGAAATCTTAAACATTCTGCGCACTTCTACGTTAAACTATGTTTCACATTTTCAATATGTCTGACTTCTTTGTTTTACCGAAGTGATTCTTGTGTATTAAAAGGCCATTGGCTATCACTTGAGCACGATTTTCCCTTCAGGTAGAAGACAGACATTGAAAATCTCCTTTATTGAATATGTTAAAGTTGTATTAGCAAAATCCTTTAACAAACATTTTGTAAACGGAGTGTATGCTGGATTAAATTGTCTAAAATATCTTAGAAAGCAATGATTCGCAGATCTGAGATTTAATAAAATTTCACAATGCATAATATATTCGACTAGGGCATTATATGATAATCAGTCTAATACATAATATGGGATAAATTCTATCTAATTGTTGAAAATTACCAAAAACTCGTAACTATGCAGAAGAATTTGAAAATGCAATCTTAAACATACGATGTAATGGACTTTCAATGCACGCTTTTAGGAAGTGGAGATTAACTGAGACATGTGATTTTCTGTGGATTATGGGATAATACGTATATTCTTGATAAATATCTATTGTGCTTATACTACTCTTTCAGAAAATTCTTAAGACATGTCAACTCTTTCGATGTATTGGCTTTTGAATGATGGACAGATACATTGATAAATATATAAATCCTGTAAATACAAGTCTTTGGGTATTAGAAATACAATAGCAAGTCCAGTGTTGCTATGGTATATTTAATTTATCATTGTAGCTTCTCCTTGGGAAATAGATACTGCATTTATCTTCCATCGCGTGTATATATGAGGGACATTCAGAAAAGTCGATCATATTTTACAGGTAGACTAAATCACGTTAGTTCTCAGTTGATACTCGACTGCATTGGTTCTCAAACACTTTTTGCCCATTCGCCCCTATAATTCCTATTTTATTCAGATGGACCCTCATAACCATTCGATATTAAAAAAAATTTTAAGCATTGAATGTTATTAGGAATTGTTTTTAAAAATATTATCAGATATTGTGTGTATTGTAGGAGCATAAGTAATTTATTGCGCATACATTTTAACAACAACAAAAAAATCCTACATGGGCCATCAAGGCCATGTGGGCCCCTGTTAAGAACCACTGGTCTACTATTTCATTTATGTAGAGACACTTACACAAACATAAAACTAGCGAAATTTACAGCTGCAAATGAAAGTAAGGAAAAAGGATACATACTCATATGTAATATTAAACGCGAATCATTCGCAAAACAGAGGCATATTTTAATTGCACATATTTAATAAA
Organism: Octopus sinensis; assembly: GCF_006345805.1. Classification (NCBI taxonomy): domain Eukaryota; kingdom Metazoa; phylum Mollusca; class Cephalopoda; order Octopoda; family Octopodidae; genus Octopus; species Octopus sinensis. The sequence continues at coordinate 70,462,362 of NC_042997.1, forward strand.
TAGAAGTAAACAATAATTAAGGAACTTCTAAGATAAGTCATTATCATCTTTTATAAGATCTTCTTACTTACGGAAAAACGTAAACAAAAAGGAAGAAAATATTATAGAAACGGAAGAATATATAAATATATATAAATACACATATATATACATATAAACACATATGTAGACACATGTAAACACTCATATATACGCATCCGCATATGCATGTGAGCAGATGTGTATATACATGTGGGAATGCATGGTCGTATCTATACGCTTGTGTTTATATATTTCTCTTTTATATACATGTTTACATATAATATATACACATATATAAATATATATTCATATATATACACCAATGTTTATATGTATATGAATATATTCATACACACACGCTCGCACATGTGTATATCTATGTGTGTCCGCGTGTGTGTGTGTTGTCAAATATATATTTGACAGGCTTCTTTCAGTTTCCATCTACAAAATCCACTCACAAAGCTTTGGTCGGCCTGGTCTATAGTAGAAGAAACTTGCTCAAGGTTCCACGCTGTGAGATTGAACCCGGAAACATGTGGTTGGTAACCAGGCTACTGACCACACACCCATTACTGCGCCTAAGTACGTCTACATGTAGGTATGTATATATGTATATATGTATATATATAACTGTCTATATAAATATATGTATATATATACTATTATATTAAATTATATTATATTATTATCTTTTATCTATAAATCTAAGCGTAAGCCTCTCTCTCTTAGAAATAGCAAGCAGATTATGTGTTGATAATATATTTAAGCTATTTGTTCTAAAGTAATTTTTTACGTCATCAGCATACATTATATACTATATACATATATATATATATAATATATTATATATATATATTTAATATATATTATATATATATAGATAGATAGATAGATACATACATACATACATACATACACAGATATATGTATATGTATATATATATATAATTATTATATATATATATATATATATATATATATATGTATGTACATATACATCCATCCATCCAAAGAGGGGGAGAGAGAGAGAAAGGAAGATAGATAGATAGATAGATAAATAGATAGATGAAGGTAGGTAGGTTTGGTAGGTAGGTAGGTAGGTAGCTAGACAGACAGACAGACAGACAGATAGATAGATAGATAGATAGATAGATAGATAGATAGATAGATAGATAGATAGATAGATAGATAGATAGATAGATAGATAGATGGGTAGGTAATTATTTTGTATATAGATTTATTTATAGGCATCTGGAGGAAGAATATCTTGGATCCATAAGAGCAGATCCTGTAGATAATGTATTTACCACAACCAATGACAAGTACAATTAATGTTGTTATATATTTACTACAAACACATGTGCCTGTTCATATATACGTATATGTATATATGTATATACATACATACATTCATACATACACATATATATGTATATATATATATATATATATATATAATATATATATATATAATTATACCACATATGTATATATATATGTAGATATCTATCTCTTCTCTCTCTATATATATATATATATAATATGGTGTATGTCCATATATATAATATATATATATATATATTATATATATATATTATATCTATATATATACATACATACACACACATAGAGATTATAATATATATTGTGTACGCATATGTGTGCGCGTGTGTGTGCTTCTGTGTGTGAGTCTGCGAGTGCTTTTGTGTGTATGAATGTGTTTGTGTGTGTGCGCGCGCGGGCGCGTATGTATATATACCAAGGCTACTTCCTTTCGCAATCAAAATAATTTTTTCCCCACTATATCATCTGATAACTCCCACATCTTTAAACAGGAAATATGTAGACAATAATATCATATAATATAGTATATTGATTTTTCATATGCAGCAACATCTGTAGAAACATTTATGCGTATTTATGTATGCAGTTAAATGATGAAATGAAAATTAGTTTGACTCGGATAAGAAGCGTTTTATAATGTCATTTATCACCAAAACCGATATATATATATATATATATATACAGAAGTAAATATATGGCACAACGAAGTACCGATATTTACTGGAAATAGCGAGCGTAATAACACGACGCTAATGTATAGCTTCACCGCGTATGTACAAGCAAAAATGGAAACACAAGGCGTTATATAATGTCATTCATTATAAACCGACGTATTATATGTATGTATATGTATATATATATGTATAATATATATATATTATATATATATTATATATATAGTATATATGTATGTGTATATCTATATATAATCTATATATATATATATAATATATATAATATATTATTATACATATATATATATATATAATATATATAAGAATATATATATATATATAAATATACATACATATCTATATATATATATTATATATATATATATATATATATAATATATATATATATATATATATATATATATATATATATATATATATATATATATACTATATATATATA
>NC_042997.1:70467363-70469863 GCF_006345805.1 Octopus sinensis
CATTGGTCGGCCCGGGGCTATAGCAGAAGACACTTGCCCAAGATGCCACGCAGTGGGATTGAACCCGGAACCATGTGGTTGGTTAGCAAGCTACTTACCACACAGCCACTCCTGTGCCTGTATATATATACATATATACATATATGTGTATATATGTATATATATATGTATATATATATATATATTATATATATATATACGCATGCATTCATGGATGTATAGTATATACATATATGTGCATACACACACACACACACACACCTATATATATATATAATATAGATATAATATATATATATATATATATATATATATATATTCCATTACTGTCTTTGTCATTTGTTATATACATTCATAAAATACATACACAAACACACACACAACACACACATATACAAAGATAGAAAGAGTGACATACAGATAGATAGTTAGATAGAGAGCTAGATAAATAGATACATACATACATACATACGTATCTATTAACCGTCACTTGTTCCAGTCATTGCACTGCAGTTTGTTCTGTCACCGCTCTGAAAGATTTAGTCGAACAATTCTCGCACAGTTCTTACACTTTAATTCCTAATACTTGTTCTATCGCTCACTTGTCGCAGGATTGAAGTTAAGCAAATCATCACGTGCTGTCAAGTGTAGGTGGATTACAATCACACAAGACACTCCCGCATACATACACACACATATACATACACGCATATGAGTGTGTGTGTGTGTGTGTGTGTGTGTGTGTGTGTGTGTGTCTGTGAGTGTGTGAGAGTTTGTTTGAGTGTCTGTGTGTGTGTGTGTGCGCGTGTGTATCTGTGTGTTTTCTCTATGTGTGTATGCATGCATGTATGCATGTATATAATTATATTCTTTTACTTTCCGTGAAAAATATCCGCTCACGAGTCTGTAGTCGGGCCGAGGCTATAGTCGATTACAGTTGTCCAAATGTCCAGGCTGTGGTAATGAACCCAGAACCATATGGTTGAAATGTAAACGTCTTAGCACACTGCTTTGTTTGTGTCAATATACAGGATGTTAGGGCTAAACTTGACAGTTTGCATACAAGTCAAAGAAAACACAATATTCCATCCAAAACTGAAGCTATTTTTAAAGAGATCAAAGAAGATCAAATATTTTATAGCTGGAAGTACTTGAGTCCTCTACAGTAGCTAACTCTTTCTCTGTAAACCAATACATTTAGTTGTTCCTGAAAATAGAAGGAAATTACCGTGAAATTTATCGAAATTTCGCCAGGGCCCGTTATATGTATATTTGGTGTGTGTGTGTGCCCGCGCGTGCGTGTGTGTGTTTAATTTGTGGTGTTGGTGTATATATATATATATATATATACTATATATATATATATATATATATATACGTATATAATATATAGGTATATATATATAAATTATATATGTATATATAAATATTGTATTATCTATATATTATTATATTATATATGTATGTATCTATCTATCTATCTATCTACTATATATATATATATGGATATATATATATAATATATAATATATATATATATATTATATATATATATATATATTATATATGTATAAATAGTTTCTATATATATGCATAGATATATATATATATATATATATGTATATATACGTATACACACACACCACACACATATATATATATATATATATATATATATATATATATATATATATATATATATATAGTCCATTTACTGTCTTTGTCATTTGTTATATACATTCATAAAATACATACACAAACACACACACAACACACACATATACAAAGATAGAAAGAGTGACATACAGATAGATAGTTAGATAGAGAGCTAGATAAATAGCATACATACATACATACATCATACGTATCTATTAACCGTAACTTGTTTCCAGTCATTGCGTGCAGTTTGTTCTGTCACCGCTCTGAAAGATTTAGTCGAACAATCTCGCACAGTTCTTACACTTTAATTCCTAATACTTGTCTCTATCGCTCACTTGTCGCAGGATTGAAGTTAAGCAAATCATCACGTGCTGTCAAGTGTAGGTGGATTACAATCACACAAGACACTCCCGCATACATACACAACACATATACATACACGCATATGAGTGTGTGTGTGTGTGTGTGTGTGTGTGTGTGTGTGTGTGTGTGTGGTCTGTGTGAGAGTTTGTTTGAGTAGTGTCTGTGTGTGTGTGTGTGCGCGTGTGTATCTGTGTGTTTCTCTCTATGTGTGTATGCATGCATGTATGCATGTATATAATTATATTCTTTTACTTTCCGTGAAAAATATCCGCTCACGAGTCTGTAGTCGGGCCGAGGCTATAGTCGATTACAGTTGTCCAAATGTCCAGGCTGTGGTAATGAACCCAGAACCATATGGTTGAAATGTAAACGTCTTAGCACACTGCTTTGTTTGTGTCAATATACAGGATGTTAGGGCTAAACTTGACAGTTTGCATACAAGTCAAAGAAAACACAATATTCCATCCAAAACTGAAGC
>NC_042997.1:70472363-70507363 GCF_006345805.1 Octopus sinensis
ACACATACACATATACATGTAAGTGTGTGTGCGGTGTCTGTAAGTATGTGTGTGTGTGTATTTGTGTGTGTGCATGTGTTTGTGTGACCATATGTGAATATGCCTGAATGGTATCTGCTTGTGCATGTGCATAAAATATGACCCGATGTTTGGATATAAGTATAGTACAAGCATAATGCACGGTGACGTACATACACATATACATAATGCATAGAGAACCATATGCTGTTGGATAACATAGATATACATATTTAAAAACAAACTATGAAATAAGGAAGCATTGAAACATGTATATAATCAACGTTTGTGTCTTGAGACTGTATGTGAGTATACATATTTACATCCGCATCTCTCCTTGTTTGTCCCCTCTATAAAGATATATATATATATATATATATATAATATATATATATATATATATATAGATAGATAGATAGATAGATAGATAGATGATAGATAGATAGATAGATAGATAGAATAGATAGATAGATAGATAGATAGATAGATAGATGATAGATAGATAGATAGATAGATGATAGATAGATAGATAGATAGATAGATAGATAGATAGATAGATAGATAGATAGATAGATAGATAGATAGATAGATAGATAGATAGATAGATAGATATGCGTGTCTGTGTTCAAATGTGTGAACGCGGCGCGTGCACGTGTGTGTGCGTGCGAATATTTGAATGTTTGTGCATGTATGTGCGTAGCCGTGTTCGGCGTGTGTGTGTGTAAACTTTACGTCTATGCTCTTTATGTTACGTCAGTAGGATAGTCTGCAGCATATAATGAACAGTACAAAATCATACTCGCTCACTTAGACAACTGGTTTTCAAAATAGTGTTACACATGACGGAACATTAAAATATTTGAACGACCTCAATTCTACTTTGTACATAAATATTTTTCAACTAACTTACAGTTATTTCAGTTTTGTGGTGTCAGTCATTGTAACACTTGCTAAAAACTTATTGGCTGTTTGGAGTTCAAATCTCGGCAAGGCCAGATTTAACTTTTGTTGTCGAAGACTCAGTAGCATAAATTATGAAGTTATGGGAGATGATTAAATCAGCTACAAACTCTTGCAATGACTGGATTTTTGTCATGTAGAAATCAAATAATTTTTATTTTGAAATCAGAATTATAATTTCAACAACAGTTATGTAACATAATGGTGTATTATGTAAAAATGGTTATATATATACATATATATATACGGTGTTCGTTCATATAATAACCAATTACTATGTTAACATTTCTCCTGTCAGCGTTTTGTCCTCCTCAGTGTAGGACCAATGGCTTCGATGCATTCAGCGGCCAAGACTTTTATGGTATAGTCGTTTGTATGTGCTGACGCAACTCCCCTACATCCAAGTTTATGCGGAATGCCTCTCGAAACTTTTAGCATCAACAGTACTGATTCAAGAGCTACTAGGTACAGAATGGGTTAAAAGGGCAGCCATGACGGACTATAAACTTAATACTAAATGGTTCCGATAGATGGCCATTTATTGTGGTGAGCGAACAGGTGTCGCTTTACATTGCAGTAATTCTACTGTGGAAGACGAGACTGAAAGCAACCGTTGCGAGGACAGTTTTCGTTCCAGCACACGATCTCAGATCAGGTCACTTGCTATGCAAGTATATCTCCGTAATATAAAAAAAGCATATTGTAAAGAATAGAGCTGTAAGTATTACAACTAAGATTTAAATTTTCGACATAAAATTGCATAAGGTTTCGTATCCGCAAAGCCAAAGCCTCCTGACGTGAGGAAATGGAGATTCAGGGGTTGTTTCCCCTAAACCAAAGCATTAAAAAAAAGCCTAATAGACCCGAAAACGCCTAACCAGCAAACGGGGAGTGCCAATTGTCCAGTAAGTAGCGCTTGAAGTGGACATATTTAGAGAAAACTTCTCTCCGACTATTTAATTTGCCAGGTAAGGCGGTGAGCTGGCAGAAACCTTAGCACGCCGGGTGAAATGCTTGTCGGTAATTCGTCTGTCTTTACGTTGTGAGTTCAAATACCGCCGTGGTCGACTTTGCCTTTCATCCTTCCGGTATCGATAAATTAAGTACTAGCTGCATACTGGTGTCCATCTAATCGACTGGCCCCCTACTCCAAAATTTCGGGCCTTGTACCTAGAGTATAAAAGTATTTAACGCGCCAGGTTTAGTATAGTCATTACGAATTTTGGCGCTCTCCACGATGCAGATTTTGCAACGGCCACTCTCATTAATATATAGGCTTCGATATCTATTATATTCCACCTGATATCACATGGGGTCCTTTATCTTTGAGGTGCCACACATGGCGGGCCAGAGACACGACAAACCGTCTTTCTGAAGGATGACTGGTGTTGCGAAGCGACGTTTGAAAGATGTACTGGCCGATCCGATATATTTACAACTTGGGATGTGGCTAAAATCGCACTCCTGGTATATCTCTGATAGACTCCGGGCCTGGAGATGCTGTTGGCAACACCGTTGCTGACGCAGTCGATATCTGGCGGTGTTATCGCCGTGGTTATCAATGATCCAGCGGTGTTATCGCCGTGGTTATCACTACTGGTCATGCGGTTGGCGATGTAGCTGCCGGTGTTAGTGCGGAGTCAGTCATCCCATTAGTGTCGATGATAATTGTTTAGTCATCAACTGTTTTGTAGAATTGCGAACGCCGGATACCTCTTCTGTGTCGCCGGTCCTGGCGATTGTACTTTTGTTACATATGGTGCAACATGGCGATTGAACTCGTAGTAACATATGGTGCGGGGCTGGTCACTCTGTCTATGTCTATGATAATGGTTTGTTAATCATTTGTGGTGGAGTACTGGGGACATAGGCTACGTTCTCTATGACGCTGGTTCCGGAATGGTCATGATCTTTGGCAGTGGCGATTGTACTGGCGTGAGATCTGGTTAATCTACTAATATTGCTGTTGGATGGTACATTGCTGGTAATACGGATAGCAGGTCTAGGTGTCACCGTAACTTCATAGATGACTCTTTCAACCTCGCATCGGTCTCCTACTAGACAGTTAATATATACACTGCAAGAACAACTTGCCTCCTTCCTTGTATTGTGGGTACTTGTTAGGTGCACAACTAAAGGAGACAATTAGGTTGTGCCTGTTAAATAATTGCCTGTATCTATTTGTGTATGTGAAAGGTTTATCTATTAATTTAAGGAAAGTCTTCCCACACAAGTCTTCACACACACACACACATATATATATATATACATACATACATAATACATACATACATATATACATACATATGAATATATATGTATATATGTATATGCACACACTTATACACACTTGCATTTGTATGTATGTATGTATGTATGTATGTATGTATGTAGGTAGGTAGGTAGGTATAGCAATATGTGTATGTGTATAATTTTGCCAGTAAGTGAGAGTTGAAAATCTCACGCAATTATGTTTCATATAGAACTCCATCCATTAGATTCTGCTTATTTTGAATGGAAGTATCTTGTCTAGGAATATTTATACCATTTTAACACCTTCACGGCAGTTAATATTTGTGTAAACCTTTGTAATATATATGATAATATACATTATTTCCGCGGAGGTTGACATTGCCTTTCATATTTTCGGTGTCGATAAAATAAGTACTACTTGAGCACTGGAGTCGATGTAATCGACTTATCTCCTCTCCAGAAATTGTTAACGTTGAACCAAAATTTTAAATCAGTATATGTATTCATGTATAACTGTCCGATTATATTGAGATTACATAGGTATTATACGTTTTTAACGTGACAAATGTAACACTAACGATGTATGTGTACAATGCGACATTCTGACTGCGGTGAGTTGCATAATTTCTATACATGGCTGATTGCATGAGTAGTTCTGTTCCACTAAATTTGTTTCGGGTTCAATGTTAGTATGTTGTATTTTTTGCTTACCACGCCTTCAGAACGGTGTCTCCGATGAAAGTATTAAATTTTAACAATTTATAATTATTTGTTTGCTAATTGTTATCCTCGAGACACTATATTATATATTTACTTAGCACTAGCAGACTCCTTTGTAATGTTTGTATTATATATCTTTATGTCGTGGTTGCTGTAATGATACATATTTCAAAGAAATTTTAAACTTCAAATTTGAAATTTAAACTTTCTTTGTAATGTTTGTATCATTACAGCATATGTATCATATGTATCATTATGAAAATATAAAATTGTGCATTCTACTTCTATCCTTCTACTTTTGAGCAGAATGTCTTTAAAACATTGGATAATGAGTGAGACAACATTGAATACTTACATTGGGCAAGATCTCAGAAAATGACAGTTGATACGAGAGTGAATTAGCGTATGTTTGTACTAAGATCAGGTTATCATTTAATAGAATGGAAGAGGCTTCTTGTCCATTACCAATATTTTAAAATTATGAGTGCTTCGAGTTCCACTGATCAAAAAGGAAAAAAAATTCAGATTTCTAATCTTCTCTGGGAAGTTTATAAATCATGAGGTTAACAATCTTTTTTGACGTTAACAACATCTTATGGCGATAACAACATTTTAAAAATTAATTTGGCATTTGAAGATATAATTTCATATATGTTTTTGCGAAACAAATTTCATCATACTTTTGAAAGTATTCAATAGATATTACAAATGAGGTGTGGAAATACTCTCACAAGTTTAGTTCTAACTAATGAGAGTGGAAACAGAACCAAAATAAGAAGAATATGCAAGAGTTTCTTTGAGCTGCTGTTTCGTCAAGAGTTCTAAAATACCAGAAATAGTGTTTCACTCATGCTGTGGGCGTCTCAGATCCTTGAAGACACAAGACAAGGCCAGCAGTAGGTATGAACAGTGAGTCTAATTTTTAGAGAGAACGTTGGTCTTGCCGATAGAAGAGAGTGAGGTCTAACAGGAAGTACTAAGAAAAGTAAGGAAAGAATATACATGCACGCATGTATGCATACATAATACATATATAATACATATATAATACATACATACATACATACATACATACATACATACATACATACATACATACGTACATACATACATGGTGATTACTCCATCTCCCCATATGACTAAAGTGTTCTTGTCCTTCCTCGTTGTCAGTGGCATTTCTGACTTTCCATCCATGAGTTCTCAGATGAGTTCTGTAGTAGATTTGAAGAATAGTTGAGAATCAAAGGTTATAATTTACAGTGCGCTTCCAACTGGTTAGTTCTGCACACGTTGACACTCTTCTATCGCCATAGATGTGATGACAAATGAAGTCAACATGAAGAGATATCTTTGCGACATTGGATTACAGTGATAAACGCTTGTATAACAAAAGTACCACTCCGTGTCATCGTGATTGAAACCTAGTGATAGTGTCCTAATGATAATGTGTGTGTCAGACAGAAAAAGAGGGAGACAGACTGTTTGTGTGTTTCTGTAGCTTATCTGTGGACATTTTTATCGAATGACTTGCACCTACGTAGAGTGTTTATTGTAAAATTTAAGCCAACTCTATTTTCATTTTTTGTTACGAAATTTGTTACGAAATTTCATTAACACGAAAATTAATATTGCCAAGCTATATTCGATAAAGTTTCTGCATACGGTTAATATTTATATTTAGGAGAATATTTTATTTCTTGAATAGAGTCAATACATTTTAGAAACACATAGGCGTGGCTGTGTGGTGAGAAGTTTGCTTCCCGCTCACATGGTTCCGGATTCAGTGACACCTTGGGCAAGTGTCTTTTACTGTAGTCTCAGGTTGAGCAAAGCCTTGTGGGTGGGTTTGGTAGACGGAAACTGAAAGAAGCCCGTCGAATATGTGTGTGCCTTTGTGTGTATGCGTGTGTGTGTGTGTGTGTGTGTGTGTGTGTGTGTGTGTGTGCGTGCGTGTGTGTTTGTGTGTGCGTGCGTGTTTTGTCCTCCACAACCGGTGTTAGTGTGTATACGTCCTCGGAACTTAGAGGTTCCACAAAAGTACCAGGCCTCAAAAAGCACTAACTCATGGTGGTGATCCAGCATGACCGCTGTCTACTGACTGAAATAAGTAAAAGTTTAAAGATAAATTGGTAAACCTTCCTAAATCTATACTATTGTCTCTCGGTAAGAATACCCTATCATTCTGGTGACTCTACAGATATTATAACTGAGAAATATTTAGTAGAATGACTGGCTAAATCAGTTTTAAAGTTTTATTTCCTGTTTGCATTCAAAATGTCAACACTGCCATTACTTAGTTTTATATTCCATTCTGAAGACCGGAAAGCTCATAGAATAGATATGAACTATGTAATCTAGCAGTCGGATCAGCTGCGTTACAGTAACAGTTTGTTGGTATTGTGCCGAATCATAAACATTTTTCTCCTTAAAAATTCATATAGTACCCAACTGGACTAATGACATCCTTTCATGATTTCGATGGTGACATACATAATACGAAAACATACAAGCGGATTATAGTATTGATACAGAACTAAACACGAATGCTGCAACACATATTACATAACAGCATATTATATGACAAAATTATTCTTATATTACAAGAAATGTTGTAACAGAACATACTTTGCGTGATAATCATTGATTGTAAGAGAAACTCAAGCCATATTAAAAGATTTAACATGCGTGAAATCCCTGCATAGATATACAAAAATAATTCGTAGACATAATGTCGACAAATACAAGTCTGGGATGTGAAGTGTTACAACGGTATTGTTATTGAAAAGAGCTATAAAATTATTAATATAAATAGATTTTAAAGCTGTGATCTATCAGACAATGCATTGAAAAATATAATCGACCTCTTCCGCTGATTGAGTTCTCTGTAAATCTTGCCCAATAAATTGTTCATAAATATTATGAGGTGGTAGAAGTCACTATTTCATATATATTTACAATATTGAAAATGAGTAATTATATATATGCTTATATACATGCATATATACAAAACACGCACTTACACACATTCAATGGACAATATATGGATTTAACTATAGTAGAAGACAGTTGCCCAAGGTGTCACGCAGTGGGACTGAACCCGGAACCATGTGGTTGGTAAGCAAGCTATTTACCACACAGCCACTCTTGCGTCTATACATACATATATATATATATATGTGTGTGTGTGTGTGTGTGTGTGTGTGTCTGTGTGTGTGTGTAAATTTACATAAATAAGGATATGATAGTTATTTAAATACCGATCTTCTCAGGTGGCCAGCATGGGAATAAAAAACCTTCAAACGTAATAATTATTATTAAAATTATAATTTAGGGTATCTAAGAGATACCACTACACTGGACATAGCAGTCAAAATCTGAATCTACAGCACCAGGTGAGAAGACAAGGAGACAAAATAAACTAGCAAAAAAATTGCTCTGCCTTACCGAAAGTTTTACAGACTTCAACTGTTCCATTGATGAACTGGATATTTTCTCTTTGAATCAACTTTCTACTTTCCGGTTTTGAGAAGCCTAATTTCTCAAGTTTGGTATTTAGGCAATGAGATACATATTCCAATACCACAAGTATACACAGGTTCTCTTCTCTATACCGAATCATTATATCAGGTCTGTTGTGCATACAATTTATTGAGGTTTTCACTGGGACATTCCACCAGTACTCTTTATCATGAGTGACTATAACTTCTACCATACTATAGGTTCTTATTTCTTTGTCCTCGTGGTTATCCTTCCGACGTATTCATTATATACTGTCCCAGCTACAACATCATGTCACATCGGTACATAAAACAGTGATGGCATTTTCGGACAACTGCTTATGATGGATGTGATAGTTTCGGTGTTAACTCCACAAAGTCTCCATCGGCTGACACATTTTACTGCTTTTCCTGAATCTCTATTCCTTTTGTGTATCAGGCATTTAGTTAGATTTTCCTGGTCCTGGATTGCAAACACATACCCTTCAAAATGGGAGTTAGTAATCCTGTTATTGGTCCATGATGGACCGTTTTGATGAACGAAGTTAATATCACCTCGGAACGTTCTAAGGTAACCATCCATGGTCTTCTGCGCATCCATGCTCTTCCTGTTATCTGATGATTCGTTGCGGTAGAGTCGTGCGACTTATTTGGGCATGTATTCTAGGTTATCGGACAAGGAATGCTGCACAAGTAGCTGCCTTCCAAGTCTTGTGATGTTATCAGCCTCAAGTATGCAAACTTGGTCAAGGGATTCACTTCGACACTTGCTGGTTAAAAAATGTTGCCGAAGGTATATGATATGACATTCAAAGGCATCTGGGATGGACGTTAAGCCTTTGCCACCTTGTTTTCATTTTAGGTAGAGGGTGGTCTACGTCTGTGTTTATGTGGAAATTATATGTCCTTATTGGTACTTTCCGGGTTTTCACATCAATAGCTTGTGTCTCTTCAAACGTCCTATCAAGCAGCTCACATTTTACTATGAGTACTGGTTCTGCAAACACAGTGTCGGTCATTGTTTTATTAAATGCAAAGAGTTCTGAGATTCAAATTTTCCTTATTTCTAAATCTAGCAATTGGTGGTGGTGGAGGGAAATATAACAATAATACACACGCGTATATATGTGTGTATTTTATGTGTTTGTATGTGTGTGTCTGTGGATGTATCTATATTTGTCCACCGCACCGCTTGACAACTGGTTGGTTTGTTTATTTCTCCAAATTTAGCGTTTCGGTGAAGACTGAAAAAATAAATTCAGGGCCAAGAGGTGTGTGGAACCACCTCTTAGTCACTATTGTTCCCAGGTCTACTCCGACCTGTAGTAATTAACATATGTGATGACATTCCATTTAACACTGGGGTACAGAAATACCGTTGGTTTGTGGTAAGGCTCACAGTAAAACCATTGGGAGTGAAGGTCTGCTAGTTGTTATTACATCATCCTTCTAATAGTGGAACACTGGGATGTAAAACCGGCGATTACACGTGACGTTTGGTCATCTCAATTCGACCGGTGACTAAGTATTAACCACGGAGCCTCAGAGAAATCTCTTGGCGGTCCCGTCTACCGAAAGTCGTGTGGAGATAGAAGTGTGACGACACGTGCAGACCTAAACAATTGGAAGCGCACAGTAAGTTGTAACATTCGTCTGTCACCTATGCTTCAAAACATACAGATCTGCAACGAGAATGAATAGTCATCTAAGAAGTCATGGACGGATACTCCGAAATCATAAAGAGACGGCAATCCCCAATTAAGATGTATTATGTAGGTATGCATGTATGTATGTATGAATGATGTATGCATGTATGTATGTATACATACATTTATACAAGACACGTATCAGTAAAGAATATTACAGTCGGATAAGGTAAATATGGACCTCGGAACACTCTGCATTCAGTAAAAATAATAGCCAACAATTTGTTTGCAGGACCAGTACGCAACCAACATTTGGGCTGCCTAAGTGAAAACCTGGAAAATACTGACCAGCACAAACAATTTTCATATCAAAAGCGATGTAGAATGCCTCTACCTAAAACAAAAACAAGGAGAATTATAACATATGAGCAATCTGAGGTAAAGAAGGCGGTGTGGAGCTGTACAGGGCCGCTACTAATTAACAAAAAAATCCAAGAAAAAACAGAAAAAAACGCAGAAAATTTTGATATACCACATGGCTGAATTATCAAGGTTTTACAGTTAACCAAAGTCCCACAACCACTAGTCAGTGTTTACTTTGCTCTTTATGAGTGATAAGAATCAAATTGAGTCGGATATCATTTACCGCGAAAAAGCTATCTTTCAGTGTGGTAGGTGGTAGGTGTTGCTCATTGTCTTCTCATTAAACACACTATCAAACCTGTTCGCAAAATGTAGTGAGCAGAGAAATAGATCCAGTAGTATCTACCACCTTTTCTTTGTCGACAACCTGAAATATCAACCACATAAAAAATCAACAACAATAGGCCCCTATAACCCAATTTTCTACAGACACTGGGATGAAATTTCATGAGTTCAAATGTACATTTTTAACAATTAATAATAAGCCCTCCTCTGAAAACCTAAGTATGAACGGCTTGACAGTTCAACCTCTACAATCAGGTGACCATAGTAAGTATCTCGGACAAGATGAGAATATCAGATATGATGAGCCCATAATTAAGGAGAGGACCGGAAATAAATATCTGAAGCGAGTAAAGTCATCAGAACACTCAGCTTAGAACAAGTATATTGCCCACAACACCTTTGCACTGCCTGTCCTCTCGCATATGTTCTTGGTCCCTGCAAGAACACAATGAGATAGATGTTCCAACTCACCACAAGCTCTGTATTACAGGAAATTTCAACATCAATAGAGATATAGACAGACTATACTTATCACGCAAGGATGGTGGCGTGGTTTCAAACGGTATATTTGCCATATGAAACACGGATTGTGACAATGAAACATCTGCAGCAGAAGGAAGAGACCCATAACAATCTTGCTGAGGTCTGTGACCATGAAACCAACAAGTTCATTAGGACAGCTAATGAACTTGAGAAGAAATGTGAAATAAGAGCTGATACAAATCTTTCCTCAAGGAGCATTCGTAAAATCTATCAGAACAAAAGAAAACAAGTTTACTAAGGAGATATTGCATTGATACTTGGCATGTAAAACACAAACCATAGAAGGGATTGATTATGTGAAAAGTTTGGCATGATGTACCACTAAGTTTTTGCATCCTACTTTGAAGGCTACATCCGAGTAATACAAGAACAAAAGATCCCCACCAAGTACATACAGCATAAAAGACAGGAAACGTTGACAGACCACAAATGTACGCTTAACAAACTAAAACTGAAGACTCGAACCACATTATTGTCAACTGTGAGAGAATATTTTCGGATATTATCTTCCCACGAGGCATGATACGGTGGCCAATATGGTCTGGAACAGGAGAACAAGAAAGAAAATATCTACAAACGAAGCTTGGTAGAGCTTAAAAATTAAAACAGCCACGAAGTTAAAGCACAATCGGCCAGATATCATTGTGTGGAACCACAAAGAAAATATGTGTTCTGTTGTGAAAATTAGTTGCCCTCTGGATACGAATGTGGTTAGAAAAATACAAGCGAAAGAAGATATATATGAACGATTTAAAAGTTTGCAAATCCAGCACCCAAGATACGCATACAGCTTTATACCTATTATCAGAGGATCAGAATACGCACCAACCCGTCTGGAGCAAAGTATGGTGAACTTGGAATCTAGTGGGGAGAATGCAAATCCTTAATGCATTTACTTCAAATAATTACGATATCGGGGATTATAAACATCTGCAAGGTCTTCTTAAGATTTAAAGGATGATGGTTTTAAACAAGATATTTTCCTTCACAATCTTGCTATCAAGTAGGTGGCCTAGAAGAAAAAGAAAAAAGCATACATACATACGCACTATGTATATATATATATATACAAGAATGGCCTCGCCTTACCTAACTTTACACAACATGTAAATAGATACTCCATTTTTACAAAAGCTACTTCTCACAATATTTGATTATTTTTCTATATAAATATTATAACAGAAACTGTTAACCATTTTCTTTAAGGTTACAACATTTTCACTTATGATCATGTGCTATCCCAGTACAAAACACAAATAATAAAATGATAATGGAATATTATGTCCACATTTGAGAAAGTGTTACATAATTTAAGATAGAATCCAGAAAATATAAACCAACGGATACATGTTCATTCACTCAACCAACACAGACTTCTGTCTAAAAAGTCTTGTTTTCTCTCCTAGTCTATCATACCACAGCCAAAAATTATTTCTACCGGTGGAATAGTTATCTGCATCAATCCTCGTTCAAATTTACTGAACTCATTCGTTTCTCCTCCTGTCGATTTCCTGCTCTTATCATTACTCCTGTTCTTTGCTTCTTGAGAATGCAATCACCTAGAATGTTCTTCCCCACTGCGTGCTTCCACTAAATAGCGATTTTACAGATTTTCCATTGAACATTAATAGAAACAATTTCAGCAACATTGGACCACCTGCGAAATTTATGTATATATGTTAGCAAAAATACGCATGTATCCAACCCCGACACATACACGTACACACATAACCTTATGACTAAACCATTAAAAAGAGACTACTTTTTACATGGTCTAGCCAATAATTTAGTAAAGTGAAGATTGTATTGTATAGGAAACAAATAGAGAAGAAAATATCAATTCACCTTATCATCTACACAAAGGAATTACATAACTAATTGTCGTCTGAATGTCGCATGGCGTGCATATAACTTAACAGTTACGCTTGTCAGATTTAAACCGTAAAATAACTATGTAATTTCAATATAATCCGATGCGTATATATTAACTTATAACTATTTATAGGCGCATTGACAAATTCTAAGATGAATTGTTGAAAGACAAATGCAACCTTTCATAGATTGAGAGACAAATATACTATTCCTAGACATGTCACCGTATACAATATACAGAATACGGTAGGTAATATGTTACATAATTATTTTCAGTGACAAAAAAATACTATCATTTTTCTGAAACAGATTTAGAGTTTCACCTAGAAAAGTTTGTGTTGACAGCGACCGTAGAAGTTATCAGTTATATTTCTATCAGTAATTCAAGTTATATAACTTAAATATAAGCGCAGGCATGGTTGTGTAATAAGAACCTTGCTTCCCAACCACATCGTACCGAGTTCAGTTCCACTGCGTGGCACCTTGGGGAGTTGTCTTCTACTGTGGCTTGGGCTGACTTGTGAGGTTGACGGAAACTGAAAGAAGCCACCGTATATATATACATATATGTGGGTGGGTGAGGGTCGTGTGTATGTGAGTGTGTGCCTTTTTCTCCCACTACAGCTTCACAACTGATGTTGGTGTGCTCACGACTCCGTAACCGAGCGGATCCACATAAGAGAGCGGTAGAGTCAGTACCATGCTTTAAAAAATGTAGTGGAGTCGACTCATGTATAAATACACACACAGCGTTATAAACATACGTACATAAACTCATCCACACCCATATGTGCATATGCAAAAGGAATAGTAAAACATAATAAAAATCATATGAACGCATTTATAGCTATAATCCGATGCGTATATATTAACTTATATCTATTTATAGATACATTGGCAAATTCTAAGATGCTATATGAGCATACGTACACCATCCCGCAAAACGAAATATAATATTTATGGGCCTAAGGTGATCTTCGATCATGTATTTGTAAATATTAAAGAATAAGGTATGTGTGTGTATATGCACATGCAGGTAAGCATATATGTATATATACAGATTGAATTCAGTTGCCTGTGTTCATTCTACTGCAAGGCGAACGCCTCAGCATGTTCCCTCTGCCAAGAAATCACACAGGTCTGAGAAATCTACTCTGCCACATTGGCATACACAGAAACATGTATATACATGTATATATTTGTATCTATTTGTGCGTTGTATTGGTCACCGACGTGTCACAATAGTCGCTGTATCAATAATGAATCAAATATATATATATACATACACATATGTATGTGTGTGTGTTCATATATATATATATATATATATATATATATACATATGTGTGTGCATGCGTGTGTATATGTATGTATCTATCTTGGTCACTGATGTAGTTCAATAATTTTTTATCGATACTGCATCAAAATACCCCTCAAGAAATAGCCAGTATCGGAAAATTTATAGAAGCTATGCTATATATTTTGTGAAGTGAATGTTGTTAGTATTGAATCTTGTGATTATGAATTTTTTGAAAATATCGTAAAAACATATTGCACGCTATTGAAGGCTAACCCCTACTGTACCAGAATGTTAGTTCAGCATATGTTCCTTGCTGAACATGGCAGGGAATGAAAGATTTTTGTGTATCTTAGTGTTCTTCTGGAAGTTAAGTCATCATTCGAAACCAACAGATGTTGACATTTTCTCCATATATATATATATATATATATATATATATATATATATATATATTATATATATATATATATATATATATATATATATATATATATATATATATACATATATATATATACATATATACACACACATCCACACACACATATGTATTGTATGCATATATGCATGTGCTTGAATATATCCAGTATAAATACGTGTGTGCATTAGAGTATATACGTACAGGTGTATGTATGTCTATACACACAACACACACACGTATATATATATATATATATATATATATATATATATATATATATGAATAGACACAATATTTATATATATATGTATATTCATGCATATTATGAACAAACACTCTCACACTGACATATACATTAATTTCAAACCATTACTGTGTGAGGTCCAACACAAGGGTGGGCAACTAAATGTGTTGGATCAGTTCGCTTGCATATGTAAATATATATTTGAGAATTTAATAGGTAAATACTTTCTAAAGAATATAAGGAAAGAAGAGAAATAACACATCACATATTTATATATCTAACAGTTTTATCTTATCGATACCTATCGTAGCTATATTTCAGTAATACATTTATTCGAATTGATCTGCTTTTTTTTTTATTACACTTGTACAAAACACATTTGGCAAAACTGTGGCGATCGGGTTTATTGATTTATTAAATAGCTATTCGGATTCTAATGAAAGTGAGTAAGAGAAAACGTAGAGAAATTGAGGAAATCTTGCAGTAGGATATGATGCTACACGTGTATTGAGTTGCGTGTGGCGATCATAAGAAAACGCCTATGAGTATATGATCGGTTAGAATAGTGTATAGATTTATTGCTCATATATATTTTTATATGATGTTTACATGAGATAATACTTTATTCAGTTTGTTGAATGGAAAACTGAGAAAGACAATATAAGAGATTATAAGTATAATATTAGGTTTGAAAGCTTACGATAATGTTGGGTAAATTGATGAATAAAATCACGAAGAAACTGAAACGGCAACTTTCCTTGGAAAAAACGAAATCTAATTTTGTAAGGTTGCACGGTTTCCTTTAGATAAATTTTGCTAATACACGTGAGTGTGTTATACATATTGCGCAAAACTACCTTTCTACACAATATTTACACTGACAGAAGAGATATGTACAGTGGTGGACTGTGCTAAGAGGCAGTAGGAGTGGGGCATTTAAAAATAGTTGAAGTTCCTATTTCTGAAATACTTACCACTAAAATCGCTACAACTTTGGCATTTTGACAATACGCTCTTTTCCGTCTTGACATACGAAACACCGTTTGACAACAGACGATGAGTATTTTATATACGTTTATGTTAAAATGCAATAATACAATCACTAGCACATATGAAATAGAATAGCAAATAACCGTAGGCTTATAAATTGTCTACTCTGGTCACTACATTCTATGGTAGTAGGGCATCAAATTATCGTGAAATAAAAGTGTTAACAAACCTTTATATATCAGTGGATTGCATAGACAATTCCTTACAGGAACATTGAAAGTTCTACACTGTGTAGATTCTTACGAGTAGTGTTTGGTCTTTGGGTGGAGAATATGATCCATTGCTTTATGATATCGATTATTGGTGTTATTGATGTTTATCGTCTGGTCAGTTACAGATGTGGATTTCTATTTTCTTCAGAAGTGGTAGTTCTAACATTAAAATGTGCCCCTCCGGTGTTTAATGTTCTAGGTGCAATTTGATGTAAAAAATTTTACTATTACTAAATCGCTTCATCAGAATGGAAGTACACTACTGACGACCCTATATCAAAACACTGCAATAACAGAAAAGACTCCAGTAAAGGTTTACAAGACTTAAGTGGTGATCGTGTTAAGCTGGACGATGTGTGAATTTTACACCCAGAGTAAAGCACGACAGCATTAAAAACTAGGAATATATGAAGTCGGAATAGATATATCAGAGCATTTCTTCGATACTCGAGCAACTCTGCCAGTCCCGTATATAAAAGTGTGTGGGGGGGAGTTAAAATTTGTGTGTGTGTGTGTGTTTACGTGAAGTGAAAGTGTTTGTGTGTGTGTGTGTGTGTGTGTGTGTGTGTGTGTGTGTGTGTGTGTGTGTGTGTGTGTGTATGTGTGTGTGTGTGTGTGTGTGTGTGTGTGTGTGTGTGTGTAGATATACATGCATGTATATATATATGAAAGGAAAAATGTTTGATCTTGGCACGATCGGTTAAATTTCACTGTCGCTGTCAAAACTTTCTTGCTCCAAATCAAGTCTTTTTCAACAGATTTCTGGGATGCTAGATATTAATTTGTAAGAGGCTTTCTTGATTACGATTTTAAATTGGTTGAGCAACCAGACAGTGGATTACTCAGGGATACATTTATTATTACTAGAGATAATTATTCCAGAAAGAAATCGTGATACTCTCTCTAAACTCTCTGTTTACTATAATTTGTATGATTTCGTAAGATGAATGTAGGAATGGCGTTACAGTAGCATCAAAAATTGTTAAGAACACCATCAATGAACAATTGGTAAAAGCAAAAAGAACAACAAAACAGTAATAGCTGCACGGAAAACCAAATTCAGAATCATGGACGATATTTAGATATTTGCAACAAATTTAACAAGTTAGCAGTTGCGTAGAAAAATATTTTTGTATATTTTAGATTGACAGGCTTGTATCATATGCACAAGCCAGGTGTGTTTACTGAAAAAACGTCGAAAGCGACGGGTTTAACCGCTCTAATGCCTCGGAAAAACAAAACACTCTATGATAACGGGTGCTATGCTGTTATGCTGTGTTATGCTATCTGAGTCAAAATAATCCCACGGGGAAGATTTTCATCTTTCCACAAAATATATGACCTTTTGTTATATGAGAAATTGCATTAAAGCATTTCCATATTAATTTTCTTCCTATTCAGTTAATATGCTTGGTAAGTTACTAAAGCATTTATAATACCTTTCTAATTTGAAAGATATGTGAATTGTATTGTGAGGTTGTCGCATCCGTACAACGTTGGGTTCAGTCCTCTATGTGGGTGTAGTTCATAGTAAGGTCTTGATACTGATCGTGATTACATGCTGCACATTTTCCTTAGCTTAACAAGACATTCGTTGCTATTTCTATCTTTCTGTTGTGTTAAACATATTTTTGCACATGGTATGATGAATTCTTATTGATTTATTCGAAATATAGGGAGAAATAATTCCAAAAATACATGAGTAAAGATGGGCAGGCAGGAGAGAGTGAAAGAGAGACAGAGAAGGGAGAGAGTTAGAGAGAAAGAGGGAAAGAAATAAAAAGAAAGAGAGAGAAGTCGCACCAGATATTAGTCGCTATATGGGGTGCCACTGAGAGTGGGAACAAAAAGGAAGGTGTGTGGTGTTATATTAATTAGTAAGCGGAAAAAATTATGCAAAAAGATGGAAAAGGATCACTCAGAAAAATCGCACGTGAGACATGCACATCCCTCATCAGTTATCGCCCAAAAATCATCGCAATGTGGCGCTATTGCATGCATGTTTAAAGGGAAGTAAACGAAATGCAGAAAAACATGGAAATCTCTCATCAGCTATGGAGACCAGACTACAAAAGAGGAGCACGTTTAATGAACTAAGACTTTAAATCTCAGGGCACTCCTCATCTAACTGCCGCAATGATATAGGGAATGTCACTGATATACGGAATGTCACAACATACGACAAGTAGGATTGAAAATTACAAATAAAAACAATCCAGTAACAGAATATACATGTGTGTGTGTGTGTGTGTGTGTGTGTGTGTGTGTGTGCATAAACCTCTCTCTCTCTCTCTCTTTCCCCATATATATATATATATACTTTTATTCTTTTACTCATTTGAGTAATTGAATAAAGCCATGCTGGAGCACCATCTTAAAGAGTTTTTTTATTCGAAGAAATCAAATCGTCCCCGGAAATTTTTTTGGTAAGCCTAGTACTTGTTCTACCGCTCTGATTTGTCGGACCGCTAGGTTACGGGATCGTAAATAAATCAACTTCGGTTGTCAAGCGATTGTGGGGGGAGGGGGGACAAACACAAAAATACACACACACGTAAATATATACATATGTGGTGGTAGTTGTTTACTCCTTATGCAGACTTTTTGTACTCACAGCTTAGATCTGTTATGACGTCAGATGTAGCTTTTTAGACCAGACAAAGTTTTGAAAAAACACCCACATAAACTACATATATGATTTCGACTATGAACAGCTGCAGTTAAGTTCTAATGTCTGTAGATCTTATGTCTTTTTAGGCCTCCGTTAGATTTGCAGACCTTATGCCCTACATAGCATTGAAAGGTATACACAGATAGATAAATAGAGTAGTTCGTAGAGATTTGTTTATCATGAGTCTGCGAATGAGATTTGAGCTCAGCAAAAGAAAGGCATGATTTTCCACAAATTGTGCACACAAAAATGTTGCTGGGATTCATTTTCTCGTTGATCGTAGCATTTTTCTTTAAATTTCTTTTGAGCTTCGTATGGGTCATCCTGTTTTCTGCAAAAACTTTCACTTCTCTCCATAGTTTTGCTCGCAATCCAGCTCGATCCGAAACAAGGATTTCTATGGCCTTCGGATCGATTCTAAGTGATTTCATGTTAGTCCTTATACAATCCTTAAACTTCCTTTTAGGTTTACTCTGGCCGCATTTCTTTTCTGCAAGTTTGCCGTAAAACACTGTTTTGGTGTGCCTTCATGCGCCATTCGTACAATGTGGCCAGACCATTTTATTTGATATTTCAAGATCATTGATTTGAGTGAACTGATCATGCCTGCAGATGCAAAGATATTTGTGTTTGAAGTAAAAAAACAAAATGTCCCATTTAATGTTTGAAATGCGACGAAGGCATTTTTAGTGGAACCATTCTAACAATTTGAGATGTTTTTTTATAACAAGACCATGTTTCAGAAAAATACAACAGGGATGGTAGGACAACCGATTTGTAAAGAGCCACTTTTGTGTTGTTATTTATATGTCTCTGGCACCAAACGCATGAATCCAAAAGACTAAATGCTTAGGCTAGATGAAAGAGGCAGGTGACAGAGTCAACAACCTGAAGTAACTTACCCTTATCATCATCATCGTCGTCATAATCATCACCACCATCACCATCATCGTCATCTTCTCCTTCTCCTTCTTCTTCTTCTTCTTCTTCTTCTTCTTCTTCTTCTTCTTCTTCTTCTTCTTCTTCTTCTTCTTCTTCTTCTTCCTCTTCTACTTCTCCACCCCCTACCCCTTAACTTTGTCACTAATGTTTTTTAGTATAACACCTACGCTAATTCTATAAACAAGCCTGTCAATATAAATATTCTCCTGAATTGAACTGAGACTGCCAGCCGCCACTGACCATTCAAAATACGACCATCAGGGCACTCCCAGATTCTCCCACCCCCCTTTCCTCACTCACGCCTTCTTCCTCTACTACCCTACCAAGAACTCACAACGACCTTCAACACACAAGTGCAAACAAGGAGTCAGAGAAAGGCAGAATGCCACTTAAATCTGAACACTACTATAGAAATATTCTTTTAAAAAAACTTTTCTTCTAGTTTTTCTAAATTTAATTATTTAATCGTTACAGTTGAAAAGGTCTCAAAATGACCGAAACCGGTACTGAAATGTTCACTATAAAATTATTTTAGCATTTTTTTTTTTTACTTGTTTTTTCATATATATCAACTCGTGTGTTCCTTTTCACCCTTATACATATCATTAACCCACACGAGATACAGAAAATGCCGACAAAAACAGACACAATCACCTCCATAAACGAAGAAATACTGAAAGAACTCAAGAAAATCAACACAAATTTGTCAACTTTTTTGAACAAATTCGACTCGACACTTCAACCCAATCGAGAAACAATGAAGAAACCGATACGAAAAATACAACCTCCGAAATTGTCGAAAACCTTGAAACTTATGCGAAACAATTAGAACATTTTTCTCTAACAACGCTAACCAAGGACCTCCAAACGCGTCAATATATGGGATCAATACTCTAACAACATACCAAATGAAACACCACATAATACCACAATGGAACAAATCACTCAGAGATAGAAAGTTCGCCTTTTGGAAGATGATCCAAAACAACAACAAAGCGGATATATACGAAAAATGGCTCAACCGGACCCCGTAATCCTCCCACGTAAATTCCAGTTCAAAGCTATTACAGAAGAACCTGAAACACAAAGACACCTCAGGGAGAGAATGGCACTGGAAAAAATGAAAATGGAAATAGAACTTCTGAAATTGAGGGCCCAAACGAATGAGGATAAAATAAAATCCACCGATGAAGATATCAACGAAGAAATTCGCAAAATGACCCAAGGCCCAGATCAAGAGAAGTTCTCCAAACTATGGAAAGAGGACTGTGAAAAAGAAGAACTAAAATCTCTCCAACGCTGGGAGAAAAGCGCCACTTGGTTCTCAGACTATGAAGCCGTCTTTCAAACAGAGCACGCCTCCAACAACCCTTTCCAGAAAATAAGAAAACCAAAACACACCCAAACACCGATACACCACCTGTCTAAAAATCGGAACCTTCACTACTATCAAAAAAAGAATACAGGACCTAACCCTAACTCTGTAAGCAGCCAGCGATACAATATCAGGAATACCCCCACTTCAAGCAGAGAAAGGATAATCAACACCCACAGCATAGACACTGCAACCTCATCCCCACCCAAAGGAGTTACCAACGAAATCTTCGTCCCATTAACCGGTTAAACAACCATGCACAACAAACCCACACCACTTGCAATGATTACCAACGAAGGCCTCCTAGAACACCACACCCGAATATGGGATATCGGATGCTCTCCTCAATACTGCTCCAAGAACACACACCATAAATCACAACAGGAGACCCCTAATCAACAAAGAACAACTATATACTAGCTACCGTCCCAACCACCGCATTCATTTTTTAGACCCAATACGCAAACACAGAGACACAAGATAGCACCAAACAAGCAGGAGGAACCAAAAGTAATAAAAAATATTAATCTAACTCACAAGGAACTAACAGCAAACCAAATAAACATACTTTCCAAAGGACTCAAGTTTACACCCACCCCACAACACCCCAACTACAATGAAATGAAAGAAGACATCGCAGAATTCTGCAGAAAATTAAGACTTACTGAGGAGCTATACGATAAATACAACGAGGACGAATCGTTAGCCAGAAATAGGAGTAACTACACCCCCTCGAAAGGTAAGAATAAACACTTGATGATTTCTGTGACCACATATCAAATTACCCATATCAACATATGCACAAACAAAAACACAAACCAAACTTCAGCAAAAAAGAATGGGCTGAGTTGAACAAATTAAAACTAGATAAAACAATAACAATCAAGAGGCCGATAAAGGGAGTGCTGTTGTCTTAATGGATACGACATTTTACATAACTTTGGTACTTTCTATGCTGGAAGACACAACATACTATGAAAAGGCACAAAACTACAGTCAACAAAAAATAATGAGGGAACTAAAATCCATATTAAACCCATACAAAGCAGGGCTCACCGACAAAGAATATGATTATATGACCAATTTCACAAGTAAAACTAGCCATTCTACTACGGTATACCTAAGATCCACAAAAGTGAAAAAATAAGCAACGCATGCAAGATAGCTACAGACAAAATAATTAAAGTCCCTAATCCTAATGACCTCAAATTGAGACCATAATAGCAGGTCCCGCATGCGAAACCCACCGCCTCAGTAACTTTTTAGACACCCTGTTAAAACCACTCCTCAAACATGTCAAAAGCTATATAAGGGACGACTTAGATATGCTCAATCACCTGCCTGCAAACACACGCACACAAGCATTATATATGAACACAAATATACACGCCCGCTTTCATATTACGAAAAGGAAAGGGGTATTTCTAAAGTACTGAAATATCAATATGCACAATTTCTCTAAAGCTTAAGTACAACTATATATAATGAGATGCACTCACACCTACAAAGTGGTAACCACATAAATACACCTAGCACGCTGTGGTGATTTTCTTTGTGTTTGTGACAATTTATTGAATTTACGATGAATATATTTATATCTGATTTCTTATTCAAATATATTTCGAAGACAACATAGATTAGAAGTTATATAAACGCAACAGCACGCCATTGACATGACGTCAATCACCTGAAACTCATGTTATAGAGACAGACAAGAATATTAAGGCAAGGAGTCGGCATACGATAACCACAGAATAAAGTAGTTAAATACTGATAATCATCTGGGGTCCTAACAAAAAAGTCGCTTGAAAGAGGTCAAGCAATTGTCGAAGTAAAAGATTTTGAAATTGAATTAGTGTGAGGCAATGAAACTTAAAATTGTATTAATATTAAAAGGTAACATAATGTAACAGTTGAAGAACAGCTTAAATTTTATAACCGGGCTCTTATTTCTTTATCACAATATTTTGAACTTCCGCCCTGATTATACGTTGTATCCTAATTTAAACTTTTCATTTGCTCTGTTATTTTATTTCTCCTCTGGTTGTCATTTTGTAATTCTTCACCATTTTTATCCAGTTCGGTATGTTTGTCATGAAGA
Source organism: Octopus sinensis (assembly GCF_006345805.1). NCBI lineage: Eukaryota > Metazoa > Mollusca > Cephalopoda > Octopoda > Octopodidae > Octopus > Octopus sinensis. The sequence goes on from NC_042997.1 coordinate 70,494,897, forward strand.
CAATTGGTGTTTGTGTGTGTGTGTGTGTGTGTGTGTGTGTGTGTGTGTGTGTGTGTGTGTGTGTATGCGTGTGTGTGCGTGTGCGCGCGCGCGTGTGTGTGTGTGTGTATCTTTCTAATTACGCTGTTCGATTCACTTAACTTTCAATGTATAATCCTAAAACTACATTTTATATATTACACTAATTTCATTCTCTGATAATTAGTCTTATCCTTCTAAAATACTCGTTCCTTTACCCGCACTTTCCATAAAATTTACCCGCACTTTAAATAGTCTCTGTAATTCAATAGCTAGGTCCTACTACTTAGCTATTTTTTTTTGTACCTCTCATATAAATGTTTTCATCATTTCATAATTGACTGTAGGGTCAATTATCTGGCACTTTCTATTCTCTTTATCCACTACTACCCAATCAGGCCTTCTAACTGCTATTACTCTCTCAGTCTGAATGTTAAAGTTCCACAGCATCTTGTATTTCTTACTTTCTTGTATTTTACTAAGTTTATGTGTATACCAATTATCAATATGTTCAAATCCTAGCTTTCTACATAGCTCCCAGTGGATTACTCTCCCTAGATTGTCATGTCTTTCCTTGCATTCTTTGTGTACCAGCATTGTAAAATCACTTACTATATGAATAACTCTTTCCTCTATTGATTTTGCATAAACTACATTGGGAATCAACTTGGTTTTTGACTATCTTGGTTTTTATCCAATTAGACCTTAAAGCTTGTTCTTGTGCAGCTACTGACAAACTACTATTTGCAGCAACTATCTTTGGGAATCTTCCATGCAACGCTTTCTCTTGCCAGTCAGATAATAATAATAATAATAATAATAATAATAATAATAATAAAATAATAATAATAATAGTAGTAGTAGTAGTAGTAGTAGTAGTAGTAGTAGTGTAGTAGTAGTAATAATAATAATAATAATAATAATAATAATAATAATAATATGGTCAACAGCATACTTTCAAATGAGTTCCAAGGTACTGTAGAGGAAATCCGACAAAACAAGCTGCAATGGAATCATTTCACTTAAAAAAACAGAACATCACTATCACTATAGACTGCTGGTGAAGGTAGAACCAATATTACCTGTCCCCTATCTCCCCACGTAGCATATCGATACTGTCAGTGAATTACGTAAAAGTGTGCTGAAGGGAGCCGGCCTGCTTAGAAACAAAACTACTTGTTATCAAAAGTTAGATATAGTAACCATCAAGGAGACTAGAATTTCGATGCTGCATTTAATCGCGATTATTGTGACCGAGTACTAGAAGAACAAATCCTTTGATCGGCTCTAATCAGGTGGGAAATAGTTATATTTCGAAATGGTCTGGATATTGACCACTATTTTCCGATAAAACACGGTTTATGTCCCGACTGAAGGAGAATGAGTAGACACAAATAGACGCCTAGAGGAAATTCCTGCTTGTTAGTGATTCATTGAAATAAAATCCTCTGGGAATTATGTATAAAGTGTCGGAAAATTGTTTATGCATTTTCATATGTCTGACAGAATCCATGTGGGTTATCCTGATTTTATCAGTATCGGCAAATCATATTAAGGAAGATTATTTATCAGATCAGCAGTGAGTGCAAGTGTGGCTTATAAATCTCCGATAATCGGCTAAATATCTAAACAATGTTTTCGATCTCCATAATTGTTGACTCCTCAGCTTGTGGTTTATTTCTTACATATTCATTAAAGTTATTCCTATATTAGACTGCTAAAATGTTGCAGAAAATTACATTAAATGGCTCCGTTGAAAGAATCATCACCAGTACTTATTTTGAGCATAGTAATTAATCCATCAGTTACATTTTGCCGAACCTGTAGTAACAGAGACAAACGAATGCCGATTGTCAAGCGGCGAGGTGGCAAGTATACAGATATACATACGTGCACGCATACACTCACGCAAACACACACTCACACTCAACCAGGCCTTGTATATATATCCCTATTATGTATATATATATATATATTTGCGTGTGTGTGTATGTGTGTATGCGCGTGTGTATATATTTATATATGTATGAGTGTATATATGTATGTATATATATATGAATTACGTATATGTACATGTATATATATATATATGTATATATGTGTGTGTGTGTATATATATATAGAGGGGGAAAGAGAGACAGTGTGTGGGGGTGCGGTGGGAGACATATGCAAACATATATCTCTATAGACATGCATATTAATATATTTTATTTTTTATCTTTTACTTGTTTCTGTCACTAGACTGTGATCATGCTAGGTGCGACGCCTTGAAAAGCTTATAGTGGGATGAATGGACCCCAATACATTCTTTTAAGCCTTCTATGCAACTTATTCCATCAGTGTCTTCTCCCAAGCCACTATCTTACAAGGACTGAAACTCACCAACACCGATTGTCAAGTGATGATGCGGTACAAACACAGGCAGAAACAAACACACACACACTCATAATATAGATAGATAGACGACAGGCTTGAGGCTATAGTAGAAGACACCTTAGTCAAGTTGCTACGCATTTCGAATGAACCTGGAAGCATATAGTGACGCCTGTGCATATATATCTATCTATCAGTCTATCTATATATGTTTGTGTTACTGTTATTCTCCTTGTCCTGTTTTTTACTGTTTATATTTTGTACTGTCATTACTGTCCTGTTTTTGTTACCATTTTTACCCCTCCGCAAAAAAATCTCAAATTTTATTTAATTTGACTTTTGCGGGAAGGATTGGTTCATTAAAGTTCGCCTTGACCTTCGAAACGTGGAGTAGATGAAACAAAGGCGACTGAAGAAGGGGCATTTTCCTTGTTCCGTATGTCCTGTACTCTATTTTTTCGTTGTTTAAGAAAAATGTCCATTTCCTTGGTTTTGTGTTAATGTTTTAGTTTCTCATTGTGTTCGAGGTTTTTTTGGTGTCCTGTACCCATATATGCATGTATATATACATGTAGAGGTAGGTACATACATATATGTATGTATATATGCATATGTTTTATTTATTTATTTATTAATTTATTATATGACGGAACGCACGCATCCATTTCTAAGTAAGATTGTTCTCTCTCTCTCTATATATATATATGTATATATATATATATATATATATATATATATATATATATGTATATGTATATATATTTATATACACACACACATATATAATTTTGTACACAAACGCACACGCACATATACAAGGAGAGAGGTAACAAAAGTTGCAGAGGGTACTGATTAAGGTACTGAGTAAGGCCCCAACGTACATAGTCGGATCGGATTTTGATGTAGACCATCTTAATCCTCATCAGCGGCTCTTAACGCCTAGGGTTAAACTTAACTACCACTGTCAGTCTTATGAGATAAAGCGTTGAAAAGGTGTGATGATTTCCAAAATGGTATAAGTGTAAACATCAAATTAAAAAGGGTAGCTAACTCAAAGCCACAAACGCACTGCTTTTAATAACGTAGGTGAGTTTAACCGTAGGTGTTACGAACCGCTGATGATGATTAAAATGGTCAAAATGTACGCTGGGGACTTATTTGCCTTTGTCAGTCACTTAAGACAGTGTGTTTGTGGCTTTGAGTTAGTTTAACTTTTATCTTTAGCAAAGATGATGCTAGTCAGTACCCTCTGTCAATTTTGCTGCATCTGTTAATTTTGCCTTTAGTTTCTAGTTGCACAGAAGCCACTCTTTTTATTTTGTTATATATGTATATACAGGGGTTGGACAAAATAATGGAAGCACCTAGCATCATAATTTTGAAATATCTATAAAACCGTCAAAAGCTTTTTTGTTTTAATATTTTTTGATTTATCATTAGTGTTACTTAATATGTTTTCCTAAAATTGCTGTTTCTTTTTAGATATGATCAGAAAAAGGTAATTAAAATTCATCAAAATCAAAGACCTACTGGACTTGCAAAGAGATCAAATTGATGGTGCTCGTATGGCAGGTGCTAGTGTAACGAAAACAGCCGAAATGTTTGGTGTATCAAGAAGTAGTCTCGAAAGTAATGACAGCCTTTCAGAAAGAGGGAAAAACCTCCTCGTCAAAACAAAACTCCGGAAGAAAACCAAAATTTTCAGATAAGGACCGTCGGACTCTTACGCGAAGCATTAAAAAGAATCACAAAAGTACAGCTCCCGGAATTTCTGCTGAGCTTAATGATCACCTCAAGAACCCAGTTTCCACAAAAACTGTTCGCCAGGAGCTGCAAAAAGTCGGATTTCACGGGAGGGATGCAATCAGAAAACCCCTACTTTCAAAAACAAACGTTGCAAAGCATTTAGAGTGGATTAAAAACCTGCAGAACTGATCCTTAGAGCAGTGGAAGAATGTTATTTTTCCGGACGAGTAATCCTTTACCTTATTTCCGACCATCGGGCGCGTATACGTATGGAGACAACCAAAAGAAGTATTTGACCCAGACTGCCTTCTTCCTACTGTTAAACGTGGAGGAGGATCTGTGATGATCTGGGGGGCTATATCTTGGACATCCGAGGGTCCAATGGTTTCCGTTTATGGTAGAATTTATGGTCAAGTCTATTTAAGCATTTTATCTGATTAAATTTATCTTATGTTTGCAGAACTGCCTCCAGAGAGAAATGCAATCTTTCAGGATGATAATGCACCAATTCACACAGCTAAAGTTGTTACTGAATAGCACGAAGAACATTGTAGTGAAGTTGAACATCTTATCTGGTCACCACAATCCTCAGATCTCAATATTATTGAACATTTATGGTGCATTTTAGAAAACAAGTACTGAGTCGATATTCTCCACCATCATCACTATAGGTACTGTAGAAAGGGCAAAATTCCTTTGGAAATAATTCAAAGTGTGTACGAGTCCATACTTCGTAGAATTGAAGCCATACCTCGTAGAATTACTGCCAAGGGTGGTCCTATTCCATATTAAACTTATTTTGTTTGAAATTTTAAAGTGTTTCCATTATTTTGTCCAACCCCTGTATATATATAATCGAAAATTATAACATGAGTAAAAACAAAACCGCAAAAGTACACAGTGAATGTATTAGGTTAATGCACAGTTTAAGATGGAAATCATAGGGCGTGTTAAGTTTTAAGCATGACTCTTCATCAAAAAGATGAAAGAGTAGAAGTCTGGAAAGAATAAAAAGAATAGTCCGACAATAGTCTGGAGAGAAAGAAAACAATAGCCCGAGAAATGCATGTGTTTCGTTACGCGACAAGTTAACACGTCGTGTCCACCAAAATCTACAGGTTATTCCGCGGCCCCGGCAAATAGTAGGTGATAGTAGTGATTGGTGTTGCAACTGAACCAGAAACCATGTGGTTTCCGACCGGTTTTTTATTGCCACATTGGCGTCTCTATATTGAAAAATTATTTCAGATAAAATATAGATAATGTTCGGCTCCTCCCTTATATATTATATTTCATTGCACAATAAACATGTAAAATGTTTATGTATAAAATGTTTTGTTAAATTTTTGTATGGTGGGCGTCTGTAACGAATAATGGAGCCATTTTTTCTTGATGTAATTCTGTTAATCAGCGCGTAACGTTAAAACAAATTTGCAAAAAGAAATATTGTAAGCCTATCAATTAGTCTTATCATCATCATCATCATCATCATCATCATCATTATAAGGCGACGAGCGGCGTTTCGTCCCTGAGATCAAAGTCGGCTGCGGTGAATTTTACTTTTCATTTTTTTGGGTTCGATAAAATAAGTAGAAGCTGTACACTGGGGTCCATATAATCAACTTCTCCCTCCTCCGAAATTACTGGACTTCTGCCAAAATTTGAAATCATCATCATCATCACAATTATCATAGCGAAATCTAACTGGCCCACAGAATTTTAATCACTAATGTGTAATGTTTATAATGTACTAGCAGTGCAGCCCGGCTTTGCTCGGGATTAAGTTAGGATTATTACGCTAATCATGCTCTTTATTTCAAAGCAAACTAAGTAACGTCGACGTCAAATTTGAGTGAAATCCGTTGAAATTGGTAAACTTTTGGCTGAAAATTTGCAGAAAATTTGATTGGGAAATCCCATAAGGAATCGGTTTATCGATTTTTTCCACACGTCGATTGTTTTTCTTTTATTTGGTTTTTGGAGAACTTAAAGCATTCAAAGATCCCATGGGTCCTAAGTAATGCTGGCATCAAGTTTGAACAAAATACATCAAAATTGGTAGACGTTATTGTTGAAAATGGGGTGTAGCCAATTTTAGTGGGAAGTCCTATAAGGAATCGGTTTATCGATTTTTTAAATTCTGATTAAATGGAAAACCCCATAAGGAATCAGTTTATTGATTTTTCAGCCCAAATAGGACTTAACCAAACATTGCTGATTCAGAAACATCTATATTTATACTTTAAAGTTGGTTTCATACCCGACCCAGTTCTGCAGAATCAGTGTCGCGACGGGAGCGCATGGGTTGGGCGTTTGATCGGCAGAGGTGATCAGGTTGCATATGCCAACCCTCTTGAAAACACCACCCCTATCATGTAACCCCACTTCGCTCATGGGTTGGGAACCCTTCCAGCAAGGAAAATAGAACGCCTAAAAGGGTCTCCGATTCTCTGTGCGAGAAGCGGTTATGTTGTGATCACAACTAAGTACATATATATATATGGGCAACACACACACACACATGCACACACAGACATATACGTACATACACGTATTGCATACATGTTTTTTGCACGCCTTTACCCCTGCCCTTGTTCCACCACCACCTCCTACCCGAGTAATACCATCATTTGAAGCAAATTTGGCACCCGGACGTAAGTTTGTAACAGGAATAGAGAAACCGACCTTCTCCCACAGCGATGTGAGTCAGATCTCTCCATTCGAAAACATGAACAGCTTCGAAACATTGTTTACAAAATAATAGCTGATCGTTTGCGAAGGAGCGTGTCTACAGTCAACATGTAGGTCTTTTGCTCTGTTAACCTCTGCTATCCTTCATGTTCACGCACGTCCAGCTATATATCGCTATGAGTAGAGCAATGGATTCAGCTAATTTGGAAATTAGTTGTGGAGAAAAGGAGAATATCGTTTAAATAGTATATATATATATATATATATATATATATATATATATATATATATATATATATATATATATATATATATATATACGGTCAACACACGCATTGCATGCATGTGTTTTGTACGCATACATGCTCGTGTGTGTGTGTGTGTGAATGAAGCCATTCACACATACATACATAACAACACCTGTCTGTCTGTCAATCACTCACTAAAAAGAAATTTTTTAAATCTGTTATCTCTCTCTCCCTCCCTCCCTCTCTTTACACCGTCGCTAGAAGGGGACTTAACTCATGCTTTGTAAACAATAATGGCGTCACTACAGTGGATTTCTCCGCCGCGAAAATTGAAGTTATGGCTCCAAATTTATCTACCGCTATTTGCGAGTGCCTCGGGGGAAAATAATTTGACGAGAATACAGGTAGGATCGTGACGAATGTCCTCCTAAAATTTGAGCACCCTGCGTGCTAATTTGTGGATGTGAATAAACTACGATCACGTACACACACATACAAAAGCTGCCTTATATATACACAGATACCAACGTGGGATATATATATATATATATATATATATATATATATATATATATATATATATATATATATATACATATATACAGACAGAAAGACAGACAGAGAGACAGAGACAGACAGAGAGAAGAGAAAATGCACCAAAGTGGCAAAATGCAACCAAAGAAATAAAAATGACACAAAGTATTGGGAAATTAAAGTGCAATACAATATGAGGAACAAAAAATAATAAAACGGAACAGTAAGTTGAATTGCAAAGACGATTAGAAGAGATGAATATAAGAGAGAATTAGACGTTGGATGTTGGGTGAAAAGATACAGTCAATGTCTAACTTTACAATAATTGTTATTATTCATCAAGTTTTCATTTAGATGGTGGTTTCACATCCATCTTCTCTTATGCCAAAATACAACCAGTTATGTTGTTGAGCCCTTTGTTAAATTTCTGGCAGATTAAATGTACAAATATATGGTATGTAGTAAGATATTTAAAGAAATACAATAAGTGAAGAAAAGTGAAAATGCAAGTAGTATGAAAAAGATCTTCAAAAGTAATACATACATTATATAAGGTTGGAAGACATTACACATGAATATATGAGTGTAAAAATATGATCTAGCTAAAACAACGTAAACATATTTGGCGGGTTACTCAACACAGTTGACGTCTTAATTGTATAATATCTGTCTTAATTTCAATAAGTCTGCTTAGAGACGCCTTCATACCAATCCTGGAGTGAATCCGCAATTATCACACGCAAACCCAGCTAAACAGCGTTCAGTAAAACTGTCAACACAGCTGCTGTCCCAGATTCTACATCATTTCATTTCTCTAGATGTATTTTTACTTTTTAACCATTAATATAGGTATTGGGCAAGTAATCTTCAAATTATTTAAGGAAAACAATATCGACTATCATAGACTCTACTCTATGTAATGTCTTAGAGTTATTCTTCGTCTTTATTTTATCTTTAATTTAAATGGGGAAGTGTATTAACATAATACCGCCTCTATCAATATTTTAACTCAATGCTCATTTGTTACGAATCTTGATAATGATAAACTTGTAATGATGCTCGGAATAATAAAGATCATTTTGGCTACGTTTCAAGATTCTGTTAAGAGGGTAAATGAAACTGACGAGAAGCACAAATTGCTCTTTCAAGATCCATTGCAGCGGCGATCCTTTCAGTAAATATCAGTTCAAGTCTTCTATAGTGAAATAATCAAGTTGATATTTTTGTTGCTTAGCTATAGTTTGGTTCTGATTAAGGAGACATATGCAAAAAGTATTGTAGCCAGAAAAATCTTATTCCATTTTTTGTTGTTTTTATTTTTCATTCCAGACATAATTTATGTGAGCAATAATAAATCTCTGAACGAGATGTAAACAGTAACCGCTCGACAACGTAAAGTATACTAGCCATCTCAATATGGCTACCCACTAATGGTGGGTGTTACTGTAGCTTTTAGCCCCAGGAGATCATCGTCTCCAGCTGGCTTTAGGCACACTTTCTGTGCACTTATGGTATTTGCAAAGGGAGGTCATCCCTCTCTCGTAAACCTAAGTGATACGCACGGACTACAGTTTCGAGGTATTTGCCTCTTGGCAACGTACGGTAATCACCAGGTTTCGATGAAGAGAGACCTGTTTGCAAATATATATTTAATGTTTTTCCCAGTAACTACTGTCACTGATTTCGAAAAACTGTCTGCAAGCAATAATAAATCTCTGAACGAGATGTAAACAGTAACTGCTCGACAACGTAAAGTACACTTTCAATGAAGAGATATTTGCAAACAGGTCTCTCTTCATCGAAAACCGGTGATTACCGTACGTTGACAAGAGACAAATACCTTGAAACTGCAGTCCGTGCGTATCACTAAGGTTTACGAGAGAGGGATGACCTCCCTTTGCAAATACCATAAGGGCACAGAAAGTGTGCCTAAAGCCAGCTGGAGACGATGATCTTCTGGGGCTAAAAGCTACAGTAACACCCACCCTTAGTGGTTAGCCACATTGGGATGGCTAGTATACTTTACGTTATAATTTATGTGGAACTCCATTATCCATTTTTTTTTCTAAATGGAACGATTTGCAAATGGTGCTGTGATTTGCTAAAGGGGTGCAAATATTAGTTTGCACGCATTGTACAATGAAAAATAACCTGAGAAACTTTATTTCCATTGACGACTGTTAAAACACCCTTATAATAAGATATTTGTTGACATTTCATTCAAAATATACTGACCGAAAAAAATTTCCGATCGCATGATGAAATGCAAACACTTGACGTATGGGTTTAGAACTTTGGTGAAAGAAATTGCTACAGTTAGAGCACTTGCTTCCCTACATATGCCTGTTGTGTGTAGCACAGGTGTGACATTGCTCATCTTCCTGCGAAATGGAGAGCTGGAGAGAAATATATTCAAGGAGGATATGTGGGCATAACAAGAGCCGTGTCATACATATGTATATACATATGTATATATATATGTATATATATATACATATATATATATACATATATATATATATATATATATATATATATATATATATATATTATATATATATATACATGTATATATATGTATATATATATATATGTATATATATATATATATATGGGGGGCAGGTTTCTGGTAACTCGCAGCTATTCATCAACAAACATTTACCGTACATCATTATATGACTCTTTCTTTTGTGTTTATACTTTGCTATCGTTGATCACTCACTACTATTCAATGCTTTACTTTCTTAAATAAATTCTGATTCGGAAACTTATCCCCCTCCACCACTAATTTTCTTCTTCTTAATTGTGTTATATCACTCTGTTTCAAATTTTATCTTCAAACAAGATTCAACGACATGGCTATTTATTTCATATTTCTTTTAAACATTTAAGATTTCATATAATTCTCAAAAATATTATTAAAGTCTGAAATGTTTGATTGCTTCATGTAAACCTAGCCTCATCACAGATATTGCTTCTAGGTTCCGATTATTTCCGGCCAGTCTCATTAACGGCAGAAAAAGAAACGAAAGGAAAGGAAACGTCATGCCATAAAGGCTATTTGAACAAAGAAATGAACCTTCCTGCCAACTGCAAAATAACTTTCAACGCCAAGTGCTTTTAAAGTAAAGTTATTAACATAACATATATATTCTTACACAAAACACATTCTATACAAATATATATATATATATATATATAATCACACACATATATATATACATACATACACCCACATGTATATACATTTCTGTATACACTATGCACATATGTGTGTGGGTGTGGGTGGGTGTTTGTGATAGTAGCAGAAACAGAGTGGCTTCCTTGCCAGCATGGGAGTGTATAGTATATATATATATATATATATATATATATATATATATATATATATAATATATATATATAGGTATATATATAGGCTCACACATACGAGCAGGTAGATAGATAGATATATAGATAGATAGATAGATAGATACGTTTAAGCGTGTTGATTTAATAAATGTGAATGGAAATTCGCTGTGTAAATACAGACAGTCAGAACGGATTTTATATAATAGATATATTATTTTGTTATGTATATATACATATATATATATATATATATATATATATACTGTACGTGTTGTGTGTGTGTGTGTATGTGTGTGTGTGAGAGAGAGAGAGAGAGAGAGTATGCAAAATAAGTTTAAAAGCGTGATTCGAATGTTGTTGATTAGTACCATTAAAGAAATTTGCAATTTACATTTTGTTATCAGCATGCATCGTATCTATAGCAACCACTGCTTTAACTTTAGGCAAAAGGCTACTTCAGGATTGTATAATTCACCGAAATAACCGGTTTATGAGTAATATTGAATAAAATTAATTCCTCGGGTAAAATTATCCACCATATAGTATATGGATGAATGTTTCAAATAGGAGGAAGGTTTGTCATTTACCACGCATTAGACACGAGAAGTGAACGCTTATCATATAAAACCAGAATTGAATAATGCTTCTTTGAGTCATTTTTATTCTGAAGCACTTCTGTGATTTTATCTTTTCAAAGATAACATTTCATTCCCCAAAATCTGTAACGTCGAACTGATGAATTTTGAATTTACTGTAACGAATTACTTGAAAAATTAAACACTTATGTACACGCACACATACACACAGGAGCACGCGATGTATGTGTAAAGGACAACAAAAGAAGTTACTCTATTTTCTGTCATACACCTCTTGCACTGTAAGTTTACGTTGCTTCATTGACCTGTGCCGCATACGGACGCCGCTTCCCGGTCAAGTTTAATAATCTAGACCTTTTATTGGCATATGTCCTTTTGCTGTAGACCAATTTGAGTTCCTCGAGCTTTCACAATGCACAACTATTTCCAAGGTTGTACTTTATCATCACCTTTCCTTTAAATTTTATACCTATCCTGCATACTATTTCTTCTGACAAAACATCTATTTATGATTCTACAACTACATTCAATTTCAATTGGGTGTACGGCGTTCAGGGATTCTAATTGTGACTAGGGATTTCTTATTCTGTATAACTACAGCAGACTTTAACATACATTTTATTGAAAATGCTTGATATATGTCAGAAGGATGGAAGTACCATTAAGATATAATTTGCTCAATAAGGTGAAAAGATGCCTATTATTTTCAGTGAGACTTACGTTTCTATATTGTCTAGAATTTTCGATTCACTGTACGTATTAGAGCTATCGTCTTCGTTTGCATTTCTAAATACAAAACACCTATTGGTAGAGTCTGCCCACTAATTGTTTGGGTAAGCGTGGGTAATGGAAATATGTGTACTTACTGCAGTTTACGATGTGAGATGCCAACCTATTCGTATTTCATATG
>NC_042997.1:70512363-70537363 GCF_006345805.1 Octopus sinensis
CAAAGCAATACCCAAGCATGGACGCAGTCCAATGACTTACGCATGTAAAACATAAAATATCTACATAAAATATCTACATATATGTATATATGTGAGTTATATCTATGTTTGATTGTATGTGCAAATATAAGTGTGTATACTTGTGTGTGTGTTTATAGATATGTTTATTCGCATATATATATATATATATATATATATATATATATATATATAAACAGAGGAGATGAATATGAGAGAGAGAGCTAGATAAATAGATATGTAACACAGAAGAAGCGGATGTCTCTTAATATCATGCGCTTTTCTTACGCACTCTTCAACGGTTGTGAGAGTGAAGTAAAATTACGTGTGTGTGTATGTGTGTGTATATATGTGTGAGTGTGTGCGTGTGTATGTGTGAGTGTGTGTATATTATCCATATCTACGAACTATATATCTATTTGTTCGTGTGTGCATGTGTGTATGCATATATATATGGGCTCGCAAACACGCACACGTATACACCTTTACACGCATGCGTTAGATATATGTAGGTATCATGCTCCATTTTATATATTCCAGATTGTATTTCCTTCATGCCCAGTGGGAGACAAATAGTTGATAAAAATGCAATTATTTATTATTATGTACTTATTTTTTTCCAGTCGTATGGAACGTTTTCTCTGGGGTTACAAACAATGATATTTTGCTATTCACGAAGTAAAACTAATTGATATATATATATATATATATATATATATATATATATATATATATATATATATATATATGATCTGTGTGTGTGGGGGGTATACTTATATTGTGACTTTATATATTCCTATATATATATACATATATATATGGTGTGTGTGTGTGTATACACACATGGGAGTATGTTTGCGTATAAAATATATACATACATATATATATATATATATATATATATATATATATATATACGCATATATATATGTATATATATATATATAGAGAGAGAGAGAGAGAGAAAGAAAGAGAGAGACACAGAGACAGAGACGGATATAGGGAGACCAGACAGACGGACATATATACAGACAGACAGACAGACAGGCACGCAGACAGACACACTGATAGAGGGAGGAGAGAGAGAGAGAGAGAGAGAGAGAGAGAGAGAGAGAAAGGGAAGATTCTGGTAAAATCTTTGTCGAATGCTATGCAGAGCTCTTTCAGCTTTATTGGCTACTTCATGTGATCATACAGAAGAAATGCTCCTAGTATATATACATCCGTAATTCTATCGTATCCGTAGAATTTACATAGACAAATTAAATGAAATGAAATTAAAGACATTCTCTATTTAAAAATCACAATCGTTTCGACACCCGTAGTACATAGGTGAGATGCAATCATTATTTTACAGCCAAGGTGTACAATGCACTTCCTCTATTGATTGTTTGAAATAAATACTTCGTTAGATCTTCTCGCCATTTCACTCTGATAACGAGTGATGCGTCATACTCAGCAGTCCGCAGTCAAAACAAAAATAATACATACTATAAATGACAAAATAAAACTACAATCAAAATATAAAATACATATATAAAATTACACAAAAGAAAATAAGAGGGTCAGAGTATAAATCAATTTCTATTCTATCTAGAGGTCAGATTATAAGGAAGAAAGTATTAGATTGAAGAATAAAATGAAGAATAGAATAAAACGTTTATAGATAATAACGTGATAAGTAGGTCGAGACTGACCATATCAGTACATGGCAACGATTTGCTTGTCTCCTTTAAGGGTCGAAATTGCCTTCCCTCTACCCCTACAAAATAACTGTTCTACCCTAGAACTAGAATGAGTCTCTATTTAAAGTTAATTTATTACCGTCTAGTTTTTATACGCATCTTTGAAATGATAAGAAAAGATAAGCTAGTGTGTATCTTACCCCGCTCTGCACACACACACACACGCACACACACACACAAATCACACACACACACACACACACACACAAATCACACACACACACGTACGCATACATGCTTCTTCGTAATAATTTCTAAAGAAAAAGTAAAACATTGTATGGAATTACCTATTTGTATAAGCACATATATACACCTGTTATGTACAATCACATCATTTGTAAATTGCATAGCTAGATAATACAATACCACACAGTTAACCAGAATAAGCAAATAATAATAATAATAATAATAATAACACGGAGGGACGTTTAACAGAATACCGGAGGACGTTTAACATGTGAGACCGATAAAACAGTGCTCCAAAATCTATCCACAAACATCGGAAACAAAGACATCGCATGGAGCCAAATAATAACTGACAAAGGATTGTGCTATATCCGAGTAAGTAACACTCATTGAAATTTATTGCTATTTTCGAAACGAAATAAGGTATTTTAACTTGATATCATCTCCAACCATGTAAACATGCTTGATACATTACGCTCCATCAACAGATCATCTCCGGCCCCAAATACTATGTACAAAAAAACTACGAATAAATTAAATAATACCGGTATTATTCAACCCAAGAATAACAATCGAGAAGTACGTACTTTAAATTTGTTACACAAAAAGTGCGAAAAACTACACGTGCAAAACAATGTGACAACAGAAATGAACGGACCGGTACCCTACGAAAATGACGACCGTCAAAATAATGGGACGGACGTTGTTCCTCATGTCCCGCAAATAAAACCAAAAAGGCATAAATGGACACGTGAGGAATACATTTCAATCCTACACACATACTTTACAGCAGTGCTCTACCCAAAGAACGAAAACGCAACAACATATACATATAAAATATGGAAGAAAATTAACATAGATAAAGACTTGGATACAGCAATGAACCCTAATAAAGTAGCTAACGTACGAAGATATATTCTCAACGCAAAAAATTATCGGAAATAGAAATAGAACATTTAAAAGAAAAAATACACCAGGAAAATGTAGATAGAAGCCACACAACAATGCCAGATAGTAAAACACGAAGACAAACGTAACATTTCCAACAAAAACGATGTAAACAAAAAACAACAAACCCAGACCGTAAGGATGCATAATAATGCGCGACAAGCAGCAAGCCAAAACACGGCAGACAAACATACGAATGAGAAAGAAAGCGACACAAATCTAAAACCTGGAAACAACGAAGGGGAGCCTAATGATTATGATACTATAAAAAGTAGAATAATCAAAGAACTGAAAAACACAGATCTCAAAATGGACCTCCGACCATACCTCCCAAAAATCAAAATAGACTAAAAAAAACAACATCAATTATAAACAGCATAAACCTAGCCGTTACAGAACTAATAGCCACTGAAACAAAACGCGATATCACTGAGCTAAATAACTAAGTATATGCAGCAGCTACTGCAGCCACAAAAGAAGCTGGATACTCCCTCAAACCCATCCAAACAGGAGAACCCCCACCCAAACAAACCATGTGGATAAATAGCATAAAAAAAATATATACAAAAAATGAGAAAAGATCTGTCGATTCTTAATGAAATAAGTAGAAAATCAACGCTACTAAGCAACAAAAATAAAACAAAAATACTGTGCAAATACAACATCACAGAAAAAGATTTACCTGAGATAAAAGAAAACCTAAAGCAAGATATCCTTGCCAAAGCACAAAGGATCCGCCGGTATGAGAAACCGCAACGTTTCTTTGAACAAAACTTCAACCCCAAAAACTTCAACTTCAACCCAAAAAGTTCTACCAAGAACTTGGCAAAAATAAAATAGACATCACTGCAGCACCAACGGCAGAAGAAGTGGAAGAATTCTGGAAAGAAATATGGTCGGCGAATGAACAACTAATAAAAAGGAGTATTAAACAACAAACTCAGCATCTGAGCAACTTTGGACCCCCATAACAACTGAAGAGGTCACCCAGATACTGCAAAGACTAAACAACTGGAAGGCACCTGGACATGACAAGATCCCCGAATTCTGGTTGATATATCTGACAGGAATGCACAAAAAGCTGGCTGAAAACTTTAACAACATACTGGCAGAGCCAAAGACAATGCCTGAATGGCTCACGAAGGGGAAAACCATCTTAATTCCCAAATCAAATGAGACAGCAAAACCAGAAAACTACAGACCTATAACCTGTCTCCCTACAATGTACAAAGCATTCACTGCAGTAATATCACAAAGATTAAACAAGCACCTGGACGAAAGCAACCTGTTTCCAGAAGAGCAGAAGGGATGCCGCAAAGGCTCATATGGCTGTAAATATCAACTAATGATCAATAAAGCCATAACTGAAGACAGCCACAGAAAGAAGAAATGCTTCAGTATGGCCTGGATCGACTACTGAAGGCTCGAAACACTAGCCATTAACAAATTATCACCAACAATTATAAAATACATAGGACACTCAATGAATAAATGACAGACAGTGCTACAGCTCCAAACAAAAGAGGGACTCGTGAAAACCAAAGCCATCCACATTAGAAGAGGAATATTCCAGGGAAACACGCTCTCTCCACTCCTTTTCTGCGTGGCACTGTCACCTCTATCTAATATGCTAAATAGAATTGGATGCGGATATAAACGTTACGGCATAACGATCAGCCACCTTTTATATATGGATGACCTAAAACTATACGCTACAAATGACAAACAGCTGGAAACACTACTAAAGACAGTTCATGGATTCACCAAAGAAATAGATATGAAATTTGGATTAGAAAAATGCGCCAAAATAACCTTGAAAAGAGGAAAACTAGTTAAGAGTAGCACCATCACACTAGATAGAGCCAATGAAATAAGAGAATTAGACCAAAGCCAAACTTACAAATATTTAGGAATCATGAACTAGATAACACAACACACACAAATGAAAGAGAAAATAAAGAAAGAATACTATAGACGAGTTAGATCAATACTAAAACCAGAGCTCAATTCTAAAAACAAGATAATAGGTCTTAACACTTTAGCCGTCCCAGTTATAGGTTACAGCTACAATATCCTTAACTGGACGCTAAATGAACTAACCAAAACAGTTCTGCAATGAGGGAGTATGGAGCAGGATGATGAGCAAGAAGACGACGACGATGACGACGAAGAAGAAGAAGAAGAAGAAGAAAGAAGAAGAAGAAGAAGAAGAAAGAAGAAGAAGAGAAGAAGAAGAGAAGAAGAAAAGAAGAGAAGAAGAAGAAGAAGAAGAAAGAAGAAGAAGAAGAAGAGAAGAAGAAGAAGAAGAAGAAGAAGAAGAAGAAGACACAATAAAAGCTATAAAGCAAATGAAATCAAAACTAAAACTAGAACAGCAACGGACCATGATAAAACGATTGCAAGAAAAGCCCCTTCATGGCAAGTACTGGACTAAACTAAATGCAAAAGAAATAGACAAAGAAAAATCCCAGCAGTGGTTCAGAATCTCAGGACTCAAAGCAGAGACAGAGGGATTTTTAATTGCAGCACAAGACCAAAGTCTCCCCACCAGAAATTACCAAAAACATGTAATGAAAAGAAATATAACAAGTAACAGCAGAATATGTGGAGATGGACAAGAAACAATAAATCATATTATCTCTGGCTGCTCAGTCCTGGCTAAGAAGGAATATATTCACAGTCACGACAGAGTTGGGACCTACATACATCGGAAGCTATGTCAACATTATGGAATAACAACAGAAAAAAGATGGTATGGGCACACCCCAGAAAAGGTCACAGAAAACGAGAAAGCAACCATACTCTGGGTTATGCCAATACACACGGATAGAGAAATTAAGGCCAACAGAACAGATAGAGTTGTCAGAGATCATGAAGAAAAAATGCTTTCTAATTGATGTATCAATATCAGCAGATGACAACGCGTCTCTAAAAGAAATGGAGAAATTTTCAAAATACAAAGACCTGGAAATAGAGGTAACTAGAATGTGGAATCTAAAAACAGAAACAATTCCTATCATAGCAAGTGCATTAGGCATGATAAAAAATATTCAGACAAATACATAACAAAAACACCAGGACTTACAAACACATATAACATACAGAAAATTGCACTACTAAGCACTGCACACAACCTACGCTGAACACTTTCAATACAGTAACCATCAGAACATCGCAACAAATCACAGCACATAGCCAAGGCACACAGAGCTGCGCTGTGTAGTGAAGTAAAATCACGTTATAAAAATAAAACTACTGAATGATGATGATGATGATGATGATGATGATAATAAATGCCCTGATGCAGTACCAGGCACTGGCTCCCATGGTTTCTGATCTTAACTTATTGGAAGTGTTATTATGTATATTGTTTTTTCTTGGTATAAAAGATGGGCTACAGCAAATATTCAGCTCAGTACTACAGATTTGCTTGTCAATTGTTTGATCTTAACCAGTCGAGCATGTCCCTTAGTGGCTGAGAATATGTATATCTCTGATGACGAGCAGAAATAGTGGGGGAGCATCATAGCCATGTGTTGAGCATGATCCTTTGGAGTTTGAATAATTCGCCTCTGGAAACATGGGTGTTTCGTTCAACAACCTTAAAAACCTTTATTCAGGGAACTTTTGAGCGGGATGGATTACTCGACAAGAAGAAAATTCTCACTGGGCGCCACCTGCAAGGTCATGCGCTGTCTATCTTGATATGAGATCACCATGTCACGCACATATCATTGTCATGCATGTGCCTAGCGTACCCTTATCAGACGGGTAGTCATGATGGGTACACTGAGCTTCGTATATTTTACACCAGTGTCACTTTGATGGCATACACTGCCCTGTCACTCAATAATAATAATAATAATAATAATAATAATAATAATAATAATAATAATAATAATAATAATAATAATAATAATATTAATAATAATAACAATAATAATAATAATAATAATGATAGTAATAATACTAGTAATAATAATAATAATAACGATAATAATAATAATAATAATGATAATAATAATAATAACAACAACAACAATAATAATAATAATAATAATAATAATAATAATAATAATAATAATAATAATAATAATAATAATAATAATAATTAAGGGACCTTTTGAGCGGGATGGGCTACTCGACCAGGAGAAAATTCTAACTGGGCCCCACCTGCAAGGTCATGCGCTGTTTATCTTGATATGAGATCACCATCTCGCGCACATATGGATGTGATGCATGTGCCTAGTGTACCCTTATCAGTCGGGTAGTCATGATGGGTATACTGGGCTTCGTATATTTTACCCCAGTGTCACTTTGATGGCATGCACTGCTCTCTCACTCAATAATAATAATAATAATAATAATCATTTCTACTCTAGGCAAAATGCCCAACATTTTTAGGGAGGGGGCCAGTCGATTAGATCGACCCCAGTACGCAACAAGTACTTAATTTATCGACCCCGAAAGGATGAAAGGCAAAGTCGACCCCGGTGGCATTTGAAATGCCCTGATGAAGTACCAGGCACTGGATCTCATGGTTTCTCATTTTAACTGATCGGCAGTGTTATCATATACATTGTTTTGTCTTGGTATAAAAGATGGGCTACAGCAAATATTCTACTCAATACCAGAGATTTGCTTGTCAGTTGTTTGACCATAACCGGTTGAGCATGTCCCTTAGTGGCTGACGATATGTGCATCTCTGATGTCGAGCAGACGTAGTGGGGGGCATCATAGCCATGTGTTCAGGGGAATTCTATGCGGTCTGGATAATGCACCTCTGGAAATATTTTTACATAACCCTTCTTCAGGGACCTTTTGAGTGGGACGGGTTACTCGACCAAAAGAAAATTGTAACTAGACTCCACCTGCAAAATTCATGCGCTGCTTATCTTGATCGGAGATCACCATGTCACGCACATATCATTGTCATGCATGTGCCCGGCGTACTCTTATCAGACGGGTAGTCATGATGGGTATACTGGGCTTCGTATATTTTACCCCAGTGTCACTTTGATGGCATACACTGCCCTGTCACTCAATGTAAAAAAAATAAAAATAAAAATATAATAATAATAAAGGGTAAACTGATAATAATAATGAAGAATAAAATAATAATTTTTTCGTTGTTTTTCTTTTTTCTCAAGCACAAAGTGTTCGCATTTAAAAAAATCTTTTAGGACAGTACAGGACAAAACAAAGAGTGTTGTTGCCAGGGTCTTGCGTGTAAACTGGGTAAAACAAATTCAACAATGTGTATTCCTCAATAGGGCGAAGACGTTCTAGGGCTGCTCATGGAAAAACCCTATAAAAACCATCCTGACTTTTGGGGCAGGTGCCTTTTTTTATTTTCTTTCCTTTACAACGACTACAGGCTTGTGCTCAGGGCAGGCCCGTTCATACGCACCATTCTCGCCACTTTCATCCACCTTCCAGCAAACTAGCTAAAAGATAACACTTCCCTTTCTATCCCTATATTCATTTTCAAGAGAAAATTGAAGAGGTTGATTAAGGATTGGCCAAAGAGAAAAGTGTTTGTCTTCAGCCCCTTCTGTCTCATCCACTATACAAACTCTTTTGTCATGGCCACCAACAATATACAGAAAACGTTCCCTTTCCGATTAGAAGAAGACGGTGGTGCGATATTCACAATAGATTCAGTTGATAGCCGGATCCCTCCTACACGCGACAGCAAGTGTCCAACATAAACTCACAGGTCAGCAATGCTCTGGAACTGGACAAGACCATGCAAGATCGTCTCGTCGTCCTGCGCATATCTCGGACATGCGCGGCTGACGGGAATTCCGTACCTGTAAAGTTTATCTCGAACCGGCAAAACTCCTCGGTAGCACTGCCAGGCCAAAGACTTTTGGAAATTAACCATCGGTCCCGTACTGAAAGTTCTCCGGAAAAGAGCGGCTAGCTGATCTCTGATACCCAAGGTCTCCCCAAGAACGCAATCGCACTTTCCCTATTCTATTCTATTATTATTCTCTATAAAAAAAGTCGACGTTCCACCTTTCGCAGTGTCCGACTCTCTGATGGCAGTGAGCGTTTGA
The DNA here is from genome assembly GCF_006345805.1 of Octopus sinensis. Taxonomy (NCBI): domain Eukaryota; kingdom Metazoa; phylum Mollusca; class Cephalopoda; order Octopoda; family Octopodidae; genus Octopus; species Octopus sinensis. The sequence continues at coordinate 70,521,323 of NC_042997.1, forward strand.
AGATATTCCATTTCACAAATGTCTTCTCTCAGTCTGTTTTACCCAGGTCTGCAGCTCCGTTAAAGGGACTAGCTGTGAAATACTTGTCTGGCAAACAGCAACCACACCTGTTCACCGTCAAGGAAGCACTGGAGATGTCGTAACCTCAGCGCATATCTGCTCATCTTCAACCACGGCATGCCCAGGCCACCAGGCAGCAGGAGTTTACAGCAAATAGTCCACCGGATCATCGGGGAGGGGGGGGGTCCAACCACATAAAGAGGAAGAGTATACTCCAGCGTAATCAGACGGTAGTAGATGACAGACGTGATGTACACGTTAGCTACCTTTGTTCGACCTTTCAGGGATAGCTTCCTCGGTCCATTTCTGAGTGATAGTAGACACCTTACTCGTTACCTCGTCGCTGTGTTAGTCCACTTGGAGGTCCAGGCCAAACCAGACCCCGAGGAATTTAACCGTTCCGTCTGCCCAGCGCCCATTGATGCAGTTGGACGGCATGGACAGGTTTTCCAGGTGCCGAGCCGCAAGGCCACTGACATTTACCGGTTAAATGCCACTCCTGATGCCGGTGCCGGTCATTTCCATGTGTTTATGATCCGACACCACTACGTTGGTTGCTTTTATACAACAATTTAATCAAATGGTTGCAACTTAAAAGCCTTTCGTAGAACCTATTCACTAGTTTATCAGCAATCATTAAAATGCATAAAGCTTCCTCAGGACAGAGATTGCAAGATCTTGAAATCTATCTAGATATGCATTGTTTATTATCGACCATGTGATGTAGTATAGCACTCTACCTTCCTTGAGTTTCCTAACCAGGTCAGCGGGTGATATGCAATGTTTCCAATTAATGCTTTTGAATAATGCAATATAGTTCCGATATCGATTTTTTAAGGAACCTGCAGTCGCATCACTATATACAAATACATCTACTAGTGTACGCACTATACATGTGTATATTACGTCCTCCGAAGGCATTCATTTTTCAGAAGACATGTGTTGCTTGTCATCAAACTACAATTGCTTACCACACTGTTTTCCAAATTGTTGTGACCTGTCTTTCTTCTATTCTTAATTATATCTTTTTTTCTGTATTTATTCTTAGATCTCTAAACGTATCCTTCATTTCCATCCTTGTTGCTGTTTCTAGTTCTACTATTATTGAGATTTTCAGCGTATCTATTTTTACTCATATTATTCTTGCCATTGCCTCTCTATCTTATAATTATTTGGATGAGCTTGATTCATTTTTTCATAGCCATTACCATTTGTATTAGATAGACCATTTCTATCTTTTTCCCCTCTAATTATGTTAGGCGACGCCTAGATTATCTTTCTATTATTAAGTTTATGAATCTAATAACCTCCGTTATTAGCAGTAGAGTATGATAATTAAACTACACGCTTGTCAAAAACTTTGTGGAATTTGTTAGATTTTATATTCTACACCTTGGATATAAAATAATGATCCCAAAACATCTTACCTATACATGACAGGTGTAAGAATGCGTCGAAACGATTGTCACGACTTTAATAAAGACTATCGATAATTCCATTTTACTTCACTTGTGTGTGTATATATGTATATATATATGTATCCATGCATGTATGTTTGAATATATGTATGTATGTTTGTATGTATGTATCTATACACACACACATACTCACTCACACACAGAGAATAAGTATCATATATTTTGCATAGAATAATATGATTTTCAGGTATATAATGATTACTGATTGTACGCGTTCCTGGGGTATTGTTGATATGCATACAAACAGCACACACATTCACGTACACACGCGCACACACGCAAGCAAATACACACACAAACAAATATATATAACATATACTTACGACACTGCATGTGTATGTGTACAGACGTTTGTGTGTGTGTGTGTGTGTGTGTATGTGTGTCTGTGTGTCTGTCTGTCTGTATATATGTATGTGTGTGTGCGCGCGTGTGTGTGAACGAGCTTGAGTATATGTGGATGTATGATTGCTTACCAATTTTGGGGTTTGGGTATAGGGCATACTGGTACACCTAACCTTTTGAAGAATCTGAGGCCATTTTGAATGTGACTTTTCAAACTCTCGTCTCTGAAGCACACGAACAACGTATGACACACCTGAAGGATACAGTATAGTATGACACACTATAGAAGTTTGTCACATGCTGACTACAGCAATGACATCATAATGATCACAATTGGTTATACTATGTTTCCCAGAAGAGGAAACTCTGATTAGGCTATATTCTTCACTTGAAAAACTATTCCTATTAGTTAGGCTGTTGTGTTCATTGTGAAAGGCAACATTGCAACAACCTTTTCCTTTTCCTCATTGCCTTATCATTTCCTGCACGAATGAAGAGAGATATTTCCAACAAAACAATATCAAGTCGTTTTAGATATCACCTTAACCGACCAATCCGTCGGCGTCCATTTGATACCGCTGGTCACAGCACACTGTCCACTCCTCTCTGGATCGCGCCTTTCTCATCCATGTGATCCCAATGGCCCTCCTGAAATCGTAAGTCCATCGTTGTGGAGGCCTTCGGAGTGGTCGTTTTCGCTCGCGCGGGTCCACCGATTATCGGTGAGCCGAGCGACGTGTCCAACCCATCTAAATTTGCTGCGTGCATATTCTACGATGATATCCTTCACGCCGGACTTCTCTCTGATGACCTAGCTACTGATGTGCTCTCTCAACGAAATTCCAAGCATTGACCTCTCCATGGCTCTTTGAGCCGTTACCAATCTCTGTTCTTCTCTCTTTGCTGTGGCCCATGTTTCACTACCATATAACATTTCAGGTAGAACTATTGAGGAGGTTGGTGCGGGTGGTCTTGTCCAACCTTCCCTTGAGCACATCCCTTATGCCATTAAACGCCTTCCATCCGGCCCTTACTCTCCGTGAGATCTCCTTTTCGATATCTCGGCACATATTCACTCCCTGTCCCAGGTAGACATATTCCTTTACCTCCTCTATTTCATCACTGCCGATCACCATTCGACCTGTTGGTATGTTGTCTAACACAACTGCTTGAGCGAGCGAATTAGTACAAGCTGCCTCTTTGCGTTGCGTTTGTAGACTATGAGAAGTCCTTCGACAACGCAGTGCTGAACTCGCTGCAGAAGCAAGGAATCGAGGCGTAATATGTGCAACTGCTCAGGGAGGCAAATTCAGGATGCACCACCGACATAACTCTGCTGTCATCACCTGTACGAGTGCCGGTCGAGAAGGGAATTTAGTAAGGTGATACGATCTCTCCAAAGCTTGTCACCGACCATTTCTCGAGCAGATCATCAGAGGCATCGACTGGCAAGGCGGTGTCAACATCAATGGCGAGCTACTCACCCACCTCCGTTTCGCTGATGATATCGTGATCATCGCTGAAACCACGGATCAGCTTCAGACCATGCTGACAGAGCTCGACATCAAAAGTTCTTCAGTAGGTCTCAAGATGAACCGTTTAGATATATTTCATTTAAATTTTATCATTTAAATAAATTTGGAAAGCCATTGAAACATTAAACTTTAGGTATTGAATATTATCAAGCCTTCAGTGAAATAAACTAAATGTTTTGTCGATATGTGCAAGGTCGAAAAGTCCTAAGATCAAAAGTGCCCAAACCATGGAATTTAAGTCTGTCTCTATTCGTATTATCTTTCCATTGTATTGGGTGATCGTGTAGAGGCTTTATCGAGGGATAGTCAACGGATTCCTTGAATTAGTTGCTAAATTTAATCACAAATGTATTCTTTCTAAGTCTGAGATATACGCTCCCCGCAAATTGAGTTCAAGTTTCTTCTTCAGGACTTGTTTATAATGATTTTTATATAACAACTTATGGGTGTGATTGGGAAATGTCGAGCCATATAAAAATTACCCTATATATCTTGGCGATTTATTCCTATAGGAATCATCAATTTTTCAAAACATTACTCTGTCGGACTTTAGTCTTTCGATAATGCAATGTCCATGGAAGCAGACCTAGAACCGGGCCTCCAAAACTGTTGGGAGAAACGTATCCTCAACAGAGAAACCTAACACAAATGCTTGCAATAGAGCTGAATCCACTAAAGACGCTAAAATAACCTTGCATTCGTGTTAAATCTGGCAGTAGTTTCGGTTTACCACCTAATTATTCAATGGCATGATCAGAGTTCAGAACACAGACAACTGCGACAGACACCACAAGGTATCCAGGCCAAAGTTCTTACAGATTCGCCAACCCATCTTCTTAGATTTGTACTTTTTCATTGACTCAGAAAACGTGAAAGGTGAAATTGACCTCGATGAAATTTCAAATTAGAGTTGGAAAAATATTTCAAAGCTTAAGCCATTTTACATTATTTTTAATTTTGTCTATCTTATTTAGGATCCTCTGTTTTCGTCATACTCACGTTCTATATTTTAAGGCCTCTCCTCTGTTCTATGTTTTTTTTTATTTTGCTGGTTTATTCAGTTATCTACGACGGGCTTCTTTCAGTTTCCGCCTACCAAATCCACTCACAAGGCCTTGGTCGGCCCAAGACTATAGAAAAAAGGCACTTGCCCAAAGTGCCACGCAGTGGGACTGAACCCGGAACCATGTAGTTGGTAAGCAAGCTACTTACCACACCACACAGCCACTCCTGCGCCTATAGCTACTTACCACACAGCCACCCCTGCGCCTATGGCTACTTACCACACAACTACTACTGCGCCTATAGAAAATATATATAATTAAAATCTCGACACCTCAACACTATTTACCAGAATGTTTGGTTAGTGGCTTAGTGACATATATTTCTTGCTGATTACATTCGTTCCCTAACTTTTCCATCAATGAGACAGTAAATTTAGTATAGATAATAAGTTGGCTTTGAAAAATATATTCTTCGTCCACTAAAGCAGTTGCCAAATTTTTGCGACATAACGCTGGAAATAATTTCGTCCTCAACAGCGGGAAATACGAGAAAGATATTCTACATAATATAAAGCCGTGTAGAATATGCAGTAGTCTCTAGACAACCATCTCATACAGGTCAGCGTCTGGATCATTGTTTAACATAGTTTATGTATTATTTACGAAATTATGTCAATGAAATGTAAAGGTTTGAAATCAGGTAATATTCTTCTAAACAAAATCCATATTACTGCAAATATGAATACGAAATGGTTACAACTAAAAACATCTTCAAGTTTAGACGAGAGAATAATTCCTATATTGATGGCATACTCAAAAGAACTATATGTCAAAAGACAGATAAAACATCTGTGCTCCAGGAAAAAATCATAGTAGAAATTTCTGAAATGAAAATATTGTTATTTGCATTGAAACATGCACAAAAGTAAAGCTGTTGGTGAATTTGAGGTGCATATATAAATATACAAACAAACATAAAGAAAGCCACATATGTTTATGCAAAAGAAACACATATACACAAACACACAGATATCTACATATATATTTATGTGAATGTGTGTATGTGTGTGTGTGTGTGTGTGTGTGTGCGTGCGTAAGTGTGTGTACTATACATGGCATTGCAAGCATCCAAGTTTGAGTGTGTGCTTATGTTTGTATTTGTATCAGATTAGCAGCTAACATAGATATTCATTTAACGTTTTTAAACAAAGAAACACAAAATCAGCAATAATGTATGAATACATAGCACAAACATCCACAGATGAACCTATATATGTATATACACACATATGCATATATATATATATGTCCATAAATACAAATATATACATATACGTATATATATATATATATATGTGTGGGTATATATATATATATGTATATATAATGTGTATATGCATATATATGAATACATATATACATACACATACACATACACATATGTATGTATATATATATATATATATATATATATATATATATATATATAATATATATATATATATACATACATATGTATACGTATATATGTACATACATCCATACATTATATATGTATATCTATACGTGTGTTTGTGCTTGTCTGAATCTTTGTGTGGGTAATTCTATATGCTTGTATATGTACACATACATACACACATGTACATACACACATGCATACATACATACATACATACATACATACATACATACATACATACATACATACATAACAGTATGCATGCAAACACGGGAATAAAGATGAAAAGAGGCGATAGAAGCTTAAGAAGAGAACTGAAGGTGGGTACGGAAATAACAACAACAGCAACAGCAACGTGAACAGAAAATAACAAACAAGTAAGGAAGTATGTAATGCGAGACGCCTTTTTGAAGCACAAAATAATTATTTTGATGGCTCTCTGAATATTTCAGTGTCTAAATATCTGAAAATTGATCCGAAATCTCTGTATTTACGATAAAGTGCATCAAGCAAGTCTGGTGAATTATTGTTTTGGTTTGTACATTTTTTAATTTTATTTTTGTTATATTTATTTATTTATTTTTGTGGGGTGGCGTTGCTTCACTCCCTACGCCGTGCGGTGACGATAAGAATTAGAACCCCGTTTCGTTTTCTAAACACTAAAAAGGCCCAGCGGAAACACCTTGATACGTTCCAGATGCAAATACGTGCCTTGTTATAGAAGGAATAAAAGAAGCAGGACTTTGTAATCAAAGAAAAAGTATATAAAAATGAACTCCCTGTGATACGATAGTGTGGCGCTGATGGTGATGGTGGGAGTAGAGTCTAACGTGGTGCCGGGAGCTTGTGATGGGGGTAGGAGTGACTCAAGTAAATATCGTTGCCGAACGATTTGTTTTTAGTTTATTAATAATCTATAATGTGTTGCTTGTTTTAATTCATTTATGTTAATTTTGTTTACTCTGATGTAATATCTTTAGTGAATTATTGTTGTTTGTGGTGTTGAGATGGTAGTGGTATGGTGAGGGAGGTTCTTTGTTTATCAATAACAGCAGGGACCAGAAGAATGCACGAACTTATGTGTATCTGTATGTAAGTACAGATATAGATATAGATAGATATACATAAACACATACACAACACACACACAAACAAGCATACTCATGCACATATATTGGTACATCTTAATTTCCTCTCCTTTCTGATCATCACATCAATGTGTGTGTGTGTGTGTGTGTGTGTGTGTGTAACACACACACTAAGGTGATGATCAGAGGGGAGAGGAGGTTAAGAAATACCAACGGGAATTTAAGGTTCTCATATAGATTTTGTAGAGCGAAGTACTGTAAATTAAGAAATACACAACAAAATGGATAAGTGAAAGAAAGAAAGAAAAGAAAAGAAAAGATAAGAAAAAGCAGCTATGGATAGACAGAAACAAAGATAGATCTAAAGAAGTGAGATAAAATATAATGATAGGCAACGAGAATAGTTAAAGGGAAAAATGAATAATTGTGTATAAAGTATATTACGTATTATAAAAACATAGTTTGGTGTAACTCTCCATACATGTGTGTGAATCTCGTCAAATGATAGAACTAACTCTAACAGAAGAATGATGAACGGAAATAGGGTAAAAGAATTACTCACTAAAAATTCTGAGGATTAATTATAAAAGTAATAAAGAATATAATATCCAACCAGAACGAAAGAACTGTAGTTCCTAGTAAATAAACAAAAACAAAGAAAATAAAATGAATATAGATAAATCATATTTATATTGTAAAAGCTGTTATGACTGAGGTAAGAAATATATATATATACATATATATATATACATATATATATATATACACATACATATATATATATAAACATGTGAAGGCGCATGGCTCAGTGGTTAGAATGTCGAGCTTACGATCACGAGGTTGTGAGTTCTTGAGCAAGACACTTTATTTCACGTTGCTCCAGTTCACTCAGCTGTAGAAATGAGTTGCAATGTCACAGGTGCCAAGCTGTATCGGCCTTTGCCTTTCCCTTGGATAATATCAGTGGTGTGGAGAGGGGAGGCTGATATGCATGGGCGACTGGTGGCCTTCCACTAACAACCTTGCCCAGACTTGTGCTTCGGAGGGTAACTTTCTAGGTGCAATCCCATGGTCATTCATGACCGAAGGAGATACCCCTCAATATATAAACATATGCATTTCATGTATATAACTTTTGTTTTGCAAATATATATATAATTTATGCTTTAATTTTGTAGTAGCAGTAGTAGTAGTAGTAGCAGTAGTAGCAGTAGTAGTAGTAGTAGTAAACCTTTGTTTAATTTGAAGTTCATATACTTTGAAATTTGTCTTCACAATATTTTGAATATTCAGACCAATGTGTGTTTTATGTCTGTATGTGTGTAAACATATACATATTTATACACACACATATATATATATGTATATATATATATATGTATATATATGTATATATATATATATGAATATATATATATATGATATATACAATAGATGTATATATACGCACATATATACATATAAGTGTGCGTGTTTGTGTGTATGTGTATACATGTTCACATGTGCCTTGTATACATGTGTATTTTCATATACATATATATGTATATGTATATACATATTTATATGTGCGTATACATATAGGTATATATACATATATAAGTATGTACTAATGTGTAGCTATGTGTATGTAGACACACACACTCACACACATACACACACACACCCACACACGCACACACACACACACACATACACACATGATCTTTTCAGCAGCCCCTCCCACGCTGCTCTGATTGATGTGGTTACTGTTCAGCTTGAACATCTGCTGTGCAATGTTGGAAAAGAGGAAAGGTAGGCGTTGACAGTGAAGGTATAATAATGATTTGTATTCTTGCCCAGAAAACACGAGAAGACTGCAGAACCAAAGGTACGAAATCTTGAAGGACAAACATATTATGAGTGACAGAAGGAGGAGCGCCGAATATGACGTACGGAACTGGGCGGAGACTTTTAGCAGGTAGTGAGTTCAGAATTATAATTATCGTCATTATATGCCTACGCATAATAGTTTACTGTTGAAACTCAACCCGACTAGAATTACCTCTCACTACCTGGAAGAGATTAACTCAAATATATACAATTTATGTAAGATAAGCTCAAAACTATCGAATCTTACACTAACGTAAAAGATGCCAAAACATTTACTGGTGGATTGTTAGTTCAGTGCTTATTATGCTTAAAGGTTATAGACTGAATGTTGCATTTTTTGGTGATCTTTACATAGATAAATATATGAATAAATAGATAAATAAATAAAGAAAGAAAGAATGAAAGAAAGATAGATAGATAGAAAGAAAGAAAGAAAGAAAGAAGAAGGAAAGAAAGAAAGAAAGAAAGAAAGAAAGAAAGAAGGAAAGATAGAAAGAAAGAAAGAAAGAAGGAAAGATAGAAAGAAAGAAAGAAAGAAGGAAAGAAAGAAAGAAAGAAAGAAATACTGTTCTTGTTTCTGATGATGTTTAGTGCAAGACCAACCCTGATAAAGCGCCCGTTAAATCAAAGACTTTTTAACTTTAAGAGTACTGTTCTTCTCTATAACAAAGAGCAATTGTGTTCTTTTTTAAGGCTTGAGGATATAATGTGATTGATACTTGTCTGTTATTTCTAATAAGACAAGTACCTGTAGAGGTTCATATATGCAAGAGGGCGGTGGGTTGATATCAATGAAAGAGTACGGAACAAAATGCCCTTTGATATTTATTTGCGTCTATTAATGATATCAGTTTCGGCAATGGACAAAACATGTTTGTCTTTTATTAAAATATCGATACCGTACTAACTGATATTTTTCTCCCTCCAAATTAATCGATTTACTTTCAGCAAATGCAAATAATTACGTGTGTGTGGTGTGTGTGTGTGTGTGTGTGTGTGTATGTGTTTGTGTGCCTGTTTGTGCGCCCGTGTGTGCGCTCGTGCATTTCTGAACATACATACCAAAATGAATCTTCCGTCCATTTTAGTGTGGAACATTCGATTATTCGATGTTAGAAATTGATATGATTATCAAACGGTCGGGTGAATAAAGATTGAGTGAAATATCATCAACATTATAATTTTCCATTGTTAACACAAGGTTTGTTGTCTAAGACAGGGAAAAATGATCGAACATATCTCAGATACTCAAGGCATCTCTGCGTCAGCGATCTGCTCTTATAAATCTTCCGTCTCCACTTCCAACTGAAAGGATACAGCAACGAGTAACTCAATCTTGGCATTGATCAAATATTACTAAAAGCGTGTGCAATCGTTTAATTAATTCCGCCCTTTATATTGTGTGTATGCTAAGACTTTACTATGAAGTCTTAGCATCACTTGTTGAAGATGTATTTGTATTTCCAAACCACAAATATACAAGAAATTTTAATTCATGGCAAACTATGAGATACATTTATGAACAGTACATTTTTGCCGCTTTCTGTAGTACTATGTACCACGTACATCATATTATCAGTTGGATGAAAGAATAGTGGAACTTGGTTACGTATATACACTGTCAAGTACTAGACATGACCTATTCCTATATATTTCATTAATCTGGTACCAAAGTATCTTAATCCATATTTAGTATCGCAAGGAAAATAGGCAAATGCGAACTGATTGTGATATGAATTACAGCACGTTCAGTTCATGAACACTTCAGAGTATCAATACTGACTCTGTAATATTAGTGAATGCACCCTCTCCTGTAGAATGTACGTTTATAACCTCCTCATTACGGATTGTAAAGGGTCAAATCTAAAAACAGCAAATGGTTTTCTGGACTTTCTTCCAATTCTGAACATTTGTCATTTTCGAAGAAGTTCTAAATAAGAAAATTGAGAGTTCATAGATGAGTGATAACATTAGATGTGGAGGAAATTATGTAATTTTAAGAATTAAAACCATAAGGATCGGATAGGAGGGTTGAATTACTTAAAATGTATGTTATAGTCATGAGTTATCTTTGAATGTTCAGTGAAGATAGACTGCGAACCAAAGGGATTTTCGGGTTGAAGTTATGCTTGTATTATACTAGCAGCTAAGCCCGGTTTCATCTTGTCTGTTTGGATGATGTGGCTGTGATCGTTTTCGTTTAGGCATAATCTATAACAGCTTTTCTCAACCTTATAATTTCGGGTCCCCTGTTTCGATTGGAGCGTCCAGCTATATGAAAATTCCCTGATTCACCCCCATTCTTGCCAGAAAACAGCTTCAGGAGTTGTGAAAAACGAATTTGTACATAGTCTGTTTCTGAGAGTTATTCTATTGGACCTCTGTCTAATCATTAAAACATTTATTTAATTATGAACATAGAAAGAAATTATACATTAATCCCTATTTTTGTAAGCAGTTGTATCCATAAAAATATTATTTGCAGAGAGCAGAAATTGAAAGAAGACATATGAAATGTGTGTGTGTGTGTGTGTGTGTGTGTGTGTGTGTGTGTGTGTGTGTGTGTGTGTGTGTGTGTGTGTGTGTGTGTGTGCGTGCGTGCGTGCGTGTGTGTGCGTGTGTGCGTGCGTGCGTGGTTACGCGTGTGTATGTGAGAGAGAAAGAGGGTGGTAAAGAGAGAGTGAGTGAAGATGTGTGTCATGACTGAGGTATTTGTACGTAGTCTGTTTCTGAGAGCTATTCTACTGGACCTTTGTCTAATCATTAAAAGATTGATTTAATTATGAACATAGAAAGAAATTATACATTAATCCCTATTTCTGTAAGCAGTTGTATCCGTAAAAATTTATTTGCAGAGAGCAGAAATTGAAAGAAGATATTTGAAATGGACGTGTGTGTGTGTGTGTGTGTTTGTGCGTGCGAGCCTCTGTGCTTGCACGTGTGTATGTGAGAGAGAAAGAGTGTGATAAAGAAAGATAGAGTGAGCGAGTGAGGGTATGTGACGTGATGATTGACGTCTTTTAAGGTAAAGCCCACAAAGAGGTGAAAGAAGAGAGACACCATAACGAAAGTTTTGGCTGACTGTCATCCTGTACTCCCTTTGTTGCTAGCGAAATGGTATATGCCTGCTGTGTGAGCAACTGGTTGTTTTAACGGCGGAACAAAGAGGGGAATTCCATTATAAAAGTTTTAATCGATTTTCTCTGTAAGTATGGGAACTAAGAAATAAATACTAACCGCATTCCAATGTATGCACCCGACTCCACATGTGTATCATTTTTCACGCGAATCTACCCAGCCATTTGGCTGTGAATCTCAAGACGAGAAAGAATACAACGATTGCCCATGTCCAATTTATATTATTATAGATTATAAATGCGCTTATACTCACTAAGGAGAAGTGTTGACACACACGACTTTCTTATATGCAGCTCAAAGGAAGTGTTTAACGTATGTTAAGTGGAATTATGAAATGGCTCTCAGGAAATTATCTTCAAGGATTTCTTCGGGTAAAATCAATTTATCTCCATATATTAGTGTACTTTAGTCTGTCAAAATTAATTGTAAAGCGGAACTAAAATGTATAAACATGCACGAAATAACAATACATATTAGAGAAATAACTATTCACAAGAACTGAACCCTTCTTCAATCAATCTGACCAATGGACACTTCACAGGGGATTCAGGAATCACCAACATTAAACAATCCATTAATAAAAAATAGACACCTTTAAAATTATGTAACTAAACAGTGATCGCTTATAAGCTTTAACCTCATAAATATAATTATTATTTAAGGAAAAGCCACACGTCCCCGCTTCTACATTTAACACAGAAAACGCACGTTTGTTTAAAAAACAACACTATGAAGTTATAGTTCTTAAATATAAAAGGAAGAAGTGAGTGTGGACGTTGGTGTAATGGTTAGCTCAATTATTGCGAATATAAGAGGTATAGATTCGGGTCCCATGTGTACAGAAAACCCACCTTTCTCTTTCGAGGCTTGTATGCCCCAGTATTGGCTTATTTTCTTTAGTCAATACACGGTGATCGCTCGTAAGCTTTAAGCTTATTATTATTTACAGTATTATCACACGTCACCGCTTCTACATTTAACGCAGAAAATTTTTACACCTAGAGCAATAAGTATTGTGGAGAGGATATCGGCTGCAATCCTCCCATGGAAAATACCGAAGATAATGGCGCATTTCATAAGAAACTCTTTTACAAAAGGTGAGATTTATTTCGGTTTGAAAAACTCGTCTCTTGTTAACTCAGCGTAGATAAATGCATGTCTTTTCTACTGGAAGGACAGGTTTAGAGATTTGTAAATCGATCATAGCTTATTCTAAAGCATGATACTTATTTACCGTTAAAATGTGACGGCCAAATAAAATAAGGGTTTAGCGGAGTTACAGAATCATCGTAGATACCCTGGTCAGATATAATTTCGATATTTTCTATTGAAAAGGAACTCACCGAGACTTGGTTTGTAGAGTGTAAATGTCTGTAAAGCGTGATGCACTGAGGGTAACTAAGTATTATATCCATACTTCAGTTAATAGAGAAACAAATTGTAGACTAATTAAAGAAATAAATAGGTTTCTCGGTCTTAAATTTGATTTAATTCTACTATGTAATGACAGAAAGAGGGCCACGAGTTTTCGAACTATTCAAAGCAACAACGTTCTGAATCATTGGCAAATTCAGCCAATTCTTTTGATTTACAGTAGTAGGAAATTATCACTTTTACATTTGTGTATGTGTACTTGCATGTGTCTATGTATGTCTAATGTTGACATATTTGCAAAGTTTATATATATATTTTCGTTTCGTTGATAACTTTACAGTTCAAGTTGAAAATCAAGAATGGCTGTACCTAAATATTTTTTGCTTTCTTTCTCTCCATATCTCCCTCTTTTTCTGTTTATCTCTCTTCTTGTTTTCTCATTTTGTTGCAATTCCTTTATATATATTCCCTTCCATATTTCCATGTTAAGAAAAAGAGGAAGTAAGAAAGAAAGAAAATATTATTATATTCACACTTACAAACGAATGTATCTTTAAATACATGGATGCGATTGTCTTCAGCATAAAAGATAAAATAACATTGAAGTTATATTACATTATTTGATGACTTTTCTTTAGATATACAATTTGATATATTTCTTACTGGTTATTACTACAGATATTAAAACGGTTTATGACTTTCTTTGTTGATTTTTTTATTACTTACTTTCTTACTGATATTTTGAGACTAATATTATTTTGTTTTCTAGCTTCCCGTCTTCTTTTAGAAATGTGACTGCATATAAAGGCAAGTAAATGATACAATAATAAGAGTTTGCTCATAACAAACAGCAGGGGTTAAACTTTTATCTAGTGAGTTTTAGTGACAAGTGGCCATGTTTTATCAATTAAGGAATGCTTGCATTGTATAACATCCAGGTGTATGGGACATTTAAGTATTCTTTCAGATAAATTTAAATATATTCATTCACACATTCACTCATTTTATGTGTAAATGTCTAATTACCTATGTACCTATTGTGTGTGCGTGTGTCTGTCTGAGTATGCATCTCAAGGTGTAAATTTGATATACAATACCAGCTGGTGTTCATCAAACAGACACACACATGTACAGATACATAACTTAAATAAATTTATCTGTAAGTTTACCTATCTATCTATCTATCTATCTATCTATCTATCTATCTATCTATCAATCAATCAATCTATCTATCTATCTATCTATCTATCTATCTATCTATGTATCTATCTGTCTGCCTGTCTGCCTGTCTGCCTGTCTGTCTGTCTGTCTGTCTGTCTATCTGTCTATCTATCTATCTATCTATCTATCTAGCTATCTATCTATCTATCTATCTATATATATATTTATTTATCTATATATATTTATCTATCTATCTATCTATCTATCTATCTATCTATCTATATATATATATATATATATATATATATAGAGAGAGAGAGAGAGAGAGAGAGAGAGAGAGGGGGAGAGAGTGATAAACATATGCACATACATACGTACATAAGTACAAATATACATACATGCATGCATACATACATGCATACATACATACAGAGAGACAGATAGGCGAGTATGTCCATAAATTCAAAACAAGGTTGGAGAAATACTGAAGGTTGATTATTATGCTTTATATTAAAGCCGCAAAAATCTTAGAGTTCCAGGTTACCGTTCGTCAGACAGTTGTGACGTTGTGACCGTACAGCAATATTTATATTATGTATGTATGTATATACATATTTATATAAATATGTACTTATACATATGTGTGTGTGTATATATATATATATATATATATGGGTGTGGGTGTGTATATGTGTATGTGTGTGTGTATGTGTGTGTGTATGTGTGTGTGTGTGTGTGTGTTCGCGCGCATGTTCCTTCAATATAGCTTTAATATAGCGATAAAGTAAGCATCAAGATTTTAAAAAGTAGTGGAGTCAATTCATTCGGTGCCGCAGCATGCTGGAAGTCTAATCGCTGAGCAAATAAAAGATAAAAGATAGTATATACATATATATATATATATATATATATATATATATATATATATATATATATAGTATAGTATAGTATATAGTATATATATAGTATAGTATATAAGTAAGTACCTGGTCTGTTGCCATAGTAATGAAGCTAAAGCACGTAGAGTAAAGCTACTGAGCGCAGAGTGACTTTGACTTATGTTTTAACGTTCTACCTCACTTCTACTGTTTACAGAAGTACTCGGAAGGAACGTGCGTAGGTTGTGATCGTCGTATTAACCATAACAGAGATTCTGCATCAAATTTTAACGAAAGGTTGGTGATACCTGCACAGAGACCTACGCAAAGTTTTCATAGTTCTTGACATGATTAAGATCATCTACAACTGAAACTCGGGCGTCTTCATGGTCAGCCGAAACCAGTTTTGACACAAACTTGGCAGATACACGTCTCATACACAAATCTTCGGTGATAATGGACTGAACCGAACCGTAACTAATCAGCACATCCTTACAAAACTCACGGATTCGACAGTTTCTCCTCACGGCTGCACGCACATCTGCGATGTTTTACTCAGTTCTTCTGGTTGCAGGTCTCCCAGAACAGCTCGTCAATCGGCCATCTTGGAAACGTCTGAACCGCTCGTACACTTGTGTAAGGCTCATACACACCT
>NC_042997.1:70542363-70559863 GCF_006345805.1 Octopus sinensis
ATGTAGACTATATACATATATGTGTGTGCGCACACACGCGTGTGTGTAGGTTAATGGCTATGTAAGTAAACAGTTAGATGAATACAAACATACATATGTAATACGGACAGACAAGCATACACACGCATATACACATACATACAAACGCACACATATAAACTCACATACATAGACATACAAACACACAAGCATGAACACACAAACACATAAATATGCAGAACACATACATGCATAGAAACCTACACACATATATATATGCATACACACATACATGCCTACACACTTTCATACATTCATACATATGTACATATGTGTATTCATATGCACACTGACGCACACACATGCGCACAAGCAAACAAACAAACAAAATGAACGCAGCTCTGATAACGGACAGAATCAGCGACTTTAGAACAGGTTGCAAGACGCAACGAAAATTTTAGAACAGGTAATTTTAGAACAAGTAAATGAGTGGAAATCGAACCGATAAGTGTGTATTTAAAGTCAACAATCTGGAGTTAACATAACTATATATATATATATATAATTTAAACATTACCAATCCGATTAGAATACGAAGAATACGGAGCCTCATTCGTATGTTTTGAATTCGTTAGTACTGGATGTTGAAAATAGTTTGTCTGATGTTACTTGAATCGGATAGGTGTGTTCAATTTTTTCAGTGCTCTCTAATTTGAAATATTGAAATCTTTGTGCTGATGAAGAGAATAATAGAATGGAGATGTAATTCTCGCATCTCCATATCTATTTAACTCAGAAACGCGTCCACAAGTAATCAAATGCCGGGTGAATTTTCGTTATTTTTCCCTCTATACCTACGTGAATTGTTTTTGAGTATATATTGTCTGTGAGATTCTTCTTATAGTAGAAGAAATAGCTAAGTTCTTTGACTGCTATTTCTAAAAGTTCGGTATGTGGCAAAGCAAATTTTTTTATGAACCCTAATTATAATTATACTCGTAATTATATAAAGTAATGTTTAAGTTTACCGTAAATGGTCCTTTTAACATGCCGAACTCTACTTGGTAGAATTGTTAATTACTAATTAATTAATTAATTTTATCCTTTATTATTATTGATTATATTGAAACAGTCTTACAAACGGCTAAACTATTATAGTCTTTCTGTATTCTATAATTTGTCTTTTGTGCTCCTTGTAATATATTAGAAACCAAACTATGTTTATCTACCTCACTGTCTACATAACAGCTCGATTTTGGATCACTCTTATAGCCATTTTCATAGCAATGGGCCCGGCCTCGTTTGAGAAAGTCGGAATTTAGTTCTCATTAATTTGAATTCATTTTAGCGTAAATTTGTGTCATCTGTACCGAGCAGCTTATTATATTCTTATCCAATCTCTCTCCCTCTCTCCCTCCCTCTCTCCCCCCTCTCTCTCTCTTTATATATATGCGCAGTTGTGAATGCCTATATATGTATTTCTGTATCCTATATAACAGAAAAGATTATTCTCGAAGAGTTTTCTTCTCTAAATAAGCAACCTATAATTCTGAGAGAATATATGCTGCGCTCAAGATTTGCTTACAGGTCGACACATATCCACATTGTTGTCTCATTAATGTTTATCGTAAAAGAAAAAGAAAATTGATAGGCGTTCCATACAATAATGTCCCGTGAACCTGTTCAGCAAAAGGAAGAATAAGAACAAATATTTAATTGCTAATAGTCAATGTCATAAACGTTAGTTAATTGGTTTGTTTGTTTGTTTGTCGGTTGGTTGGCTGGTATATAAACTTTCTCCAGCCACAATATAGTATGAGGTGAGAAATTAAAAAACTAAACAGCTTACATTCTTTCTCTAAATGAGCAAAACATATTTTAATTGTATGCGTCAAAGTTTTCACCTAAACTCTTTCAAAAAACTACAAAAGGGAAGAAACTAAGAATGGAAATTATCGGAGATTAGTACAAGAAAGAAAAAGAAACCAAAGAGAAAGGTTAATCCGATAGAAGTGAAAATATAATTATTCCTAATTTTACTTTGGGGCCAAAGTTAACCAAGTTTACCTACACGCACTTTACTGGATAACGCCAGTAAAGATATATCAGTGGCAATTACCATCACTCGTTTATACTTCCACAAATATACTCTTACTAGATATAATAATAATTTCAGCTTCTCTGAACTCTGTAATTGCACATAAATAGTTCCCATTTGAGTCTAAATTCTAATAATTATACTGAACAATTCTGACAGATGATGATTTGTAAAGGATTGGAATATTAGAATAGTGAATAATTAGAAAATAGTTTAATTTACTGATCCTCTATCGAATATATTTTTCCAAAATTTCCTAGACAAAATATATAAGGCCCTATAAAGTAAGTTAATAACGACACCACACCATACACATACGGTTATATATACACATACATTAACATCTATATACGTATGGAGGTATTCATATATTCACTTAGTGTATATATATATATATATATATATATAATATATATATATATATATATATATATATATATATAGAGAGAGAGAGAGAGAGAGAGAGAGATAGATAGATAGATAGATAGATAGATAGATAGATAGATAGATAGATAGATAGATAGATAGATAGATAGATAGATAAAACTTACTTGGAAAAGGATGTGTGGTGTTCAATCATATAATAATATAAATAATATATATATGCATAGGAACACAGCCGGTGGTCACGAACTTGTGTTTCTTTCTTTCTTCCTATTTCAGTTCGACAGGGAAGACGTATTGTTCTCTGTCTCCTGTCCAGGCTTGTTTCTTCGCGTTCGCCACTACAACCTCGTTTAGGCCTAGCAGCCCTTCCTGTTTGATTTCACTGTCCTGTTTTTTGTCACAATTTTGACCCTCTGCAAGATCGCAAATTTTATTAAATTTGCTTTGCGGGAGCAACTGTTTTATCGAAGGCGTATCTTGTCGTGAATTGCTCGAAATACGGACTAGAAAAACAACCGACTAACGATAAAGGGTCGTTCCTTGTGATGCTTGTCTTGTTTTCCATTTGATTCTTTCGTTGCTTGCAAAAAAAGCCTTATTCCATGTCCTCGTACTTCGTATTATTTGTTGTTTATGTTCTGTGACGTCCTATGCCCACATATGCATATGTATATACGTAAACTTGTAAGTATGTACGTATACGTATGTTTATATATATATATTAATATATATATGTATATATTATATATATATTATATATATATAGGCGCAGGACTGACTGTGTGGTAAGTAACTTGCTTACCAACCACATGGTTCCGGGTTCAGTCTCACTGCGTGGCATCTTGGGAAAGTGTCTTCTGCTATAGCCCCGGGCCGACCAATGCCTTGAGTGGATTTAGTAGACGGAAACTGAAAGAAGCCTGTCGTATATATGTATATATATATGTGTGTGTGTGTGTTAGTGTGTCTGTGTTTGTCCCCCTAGCATTGCTTGACAACCGATGCTGGTGTGTTTACGTCCCCGTCACTTAGCGGTTCGGCAAAAGAGACCGATAGAATAAGTACTGGGCTTACAAAGAATAAGTCGAGTTGCTCGACTGAAGGCGGTACTCCAGCATGGCCACAGTCAAATGACTGAAACAAGTAAAAGAGTAAATATATATATATGTAAAAATATTTTAATCTTCGGATTTTTTTAATATGCTGGGCCACTGGTTTTTATTGATTAATATCAATTTCTACCCTTATTAAATTTTATATATATATATATATATATAACGGGAAGCTTTATGAAAATAAACAAAAGACGAAGGCAGGTGGAATACAAACAAACAATTGTATTAGTATGGCGCTCAGGAATATAAATAAAACAAGTCTTTTACGTTTCGAGCCTACGCTCTTCAACAGAAAGATACACAGAAAAGAAACACGGAGAGAAACAAGGAGAGAAAAAAAATGCGTGCAGAAGCTAGCGAATCAATATATATATATTATATATATATATATATATATATATATATATATATATATATATATATATATATATATATAGGTGAGGGGGAGAATCCACACACACACAAAAACAAAAGTCGAAGACAGGTGGTGTAGAAAACAAACAGATGTATTAGTTTAATGCACCGGAAGTGAAAAAGTCTCTAACGTTTCGAGCCTACGCTCTTCCACAGAAAGTAATACAGAAAGAAATAGTGAGAGAAAATAAAGAATGTGTAGTTGCTAGCGATATATCATGGCGAATATATATATATATATATATATATATATATATATATATAATATATATATATATATATATATATATATGTATATATGTATGTATGCATACTGGCAAATACATGCATATACATACACACACATATATATATATAAATATATTTAGAAGGATTACCCATATGCACACATATGTGTGTTTGTGTGTGTGTGTGTAATACATCACTACAAAACATAACGTATTATTTTCGGAGAGGGATGTTTTCTATGGAATTCTGAATTCAATTCCATATTTATGTAAACATTCATACAGTAGCATATTGCTATATAAACACTCAATAAACATTGAATATATTCTCTTAAGTTTTGAAATAAAACAAAACAAATTATTTTTTATTCTTTGATCTAAACTGTAACAACATATTGTCTTAATATTTTTTGAATTCCAAAAACTAGTAATGCGATTCATGTTTGCGTTTTTATATATTTATTTATGAAAGACAAACATTTTTAAACGCTTAAAACATTTCGTCTTTTTCTTCCTTTGATCCTTTTTATTCTCGTCTTTTACTTTCTAATTCTTACTGAACTTATTTTTTTTTAATATATTTCTGGCTTATATCCTGATATATTACACAAAGTAGTAACAGGATAATGCATTAAACAGGAATGTCGGTGGGCTTGAAATTCAACATTTGAGGAGGTATGTCTACACTAGTTAGCTGCGGTTGCTGGACGTAAGGTCTGCTTAAAATGCCTGGGGTCTAATTCAGTAAAACGAATCCATAGGTTTAGGAAGTGGGACAAGACGATGAGTAGAGTGTCCGGTCTAGCCCAGAAATGGGTTGATAGAATTTATGCGGCAAACGTTTGCATCACCTCAATTAAACATCAGGACTGTGTTTTTTACTAAGCCGTGACCAGTTTTCGCTTTTATTGAATAAACGGCTCGTAGGAGCATCAGTTTGCTTGATGAGCACTCTCTGTACAGAGGGATCGGGTTATTGCAGTATACAATGCTTAGTACTATGCCGAAGCTGCAAAACTGAATGTCAGTGTTTATGCGTATATATGAAAGAAATTATGTATAGCAGTGTAATTAACTCCCAATGTTACGTTGATGGAGAATTAGGTGATAAAAGAAACACTACTTCGTCAGGCAAATATGTAGGCTTCTAACATGATGAATGGGACGAGAAAAGCTTGTTGATTGCGTCTGTGCCGTTAGTCAAAGCAAGAAAGCATCCGGTTGAGATGCTTCTAGGTTTGGTTAGTTCGATAGCAATTAGAACGATGTTCCGAACAAAGTTGTTAGCCTTAGACAGTAATGGACAAAGAGGAAGCTTATCACTGAAAGAACAACTGAAAACGATAAAAATCTTAATCGGCTCCATTGCACATATCTCCTAACCACCGTGGTGTGCGTATTTTTACCAAGCTGGATCTTCAGTAATTTCGTTCCTTGTGATCAGTTACTCTATCGACAACTATCGTTCACAATATATATATATATGGCTCGGTATGCGGTAGCTGATGACGTACAATCATGAGCTTTGGCTGCCGCATCTGACTCCTGGACAGTGAGCAGCAATTGACACTATTTGTGAAACATATTAAGCCAGAATGTTAGCATCTGAAATGCCATCAGGTGATCGTTATAAATTAGATTGTAAGTGAAACTGTACTAGTGGTAAGCACACTTGAAAATATTCTCTAGGAGATCTTAGATAGAGACAGAAACCAGTAAATTTATGTAATTTCTAAGAATTTCGGCTTAAGGATAATTGAAGACTTCCATAAGGATTCTGTTAGTGCTACAGAGATACTATACTTCCGAATAATCTCGTAGGACCAAAACACTGAAAGTTGGGTGCGACTGAAAGGTCCAGAGAGTAACGAAATCATTCCTCTCATACTCGTTTAGTTTCCAAATATTGCAAAATTCTATAGTTATTAGAGAAACCTGTTATTGAGAATGAAACACATCTGAATGACAGTTGCATCCTTCCTAATTTTCCTCACCGCACTCCGTTGGTAAGGAGCAATAGATAATTTTGTTCAACCGTATGGCAAATGTGACTTTACGAAGATCACTTGAAACGAAAGAATATTCATGAGTGGATACCGTACCGCAACGTAAATTGAAGTAAAGCCCATAAATTGCTCAGTATTAAAGTAGTTATAAAATTTTGTTTGAAGGATTTATTCAGGGATGGGTAACTACAGGGACATCAGTGTGGTAGGGGTCTTCTGATTCTTGTTTGATTGTGATTCTTACCATTTATAGGTATCTTTGCTTTCTACAGTCAACCTGTTTTTATCCTATAACATGATGTTTCTCCATCTGCCTCGATAAATCTGAGAGTATTTCAGCATGTTTGTAATCATTTTGTTTAAAGTTAATATTATGTGCAGGCAACCTGAGACCAATATAAGTAGTAGTAGTAGTAGTAGTAGTAGTGGTGGTGGTGGTGGTGGTGGTGGTGGTGGTGGTGTATGATAGGAAGTTTTTGTTAAGTTTTGAAAAACACTAGAGACTTTGGTGATGGTGTTTGCTGTTGGTAGCATTACTAGTTAGGTAATACTAACGACTTCTTGTATAACTGTTAGCCAATCTGATTATTATAAGTATCAGTGAAGGTGTTAGTTTCACTGTTTGTACATTCATTGTTGTTGTTGTTAATATTGCTGTTGCTGTTGTTGCTGGATGTGATGAAACTACTCGCGGTATTACTGGAGCAGATGGTGTTTCTGTTGGTGGTTTTGACGTCAATAGTGATGATGATGGATCCTGTTGAGGTTCTTTTTTTTGTTGACGTTGTTTCTGTTGATGTTTTTGTTGTTGGGTGTGCTACTACTACTTGTAATATTATTGGAGTATATGGTGTTGCTTGTACCACTGCTGGTGGTGGTGGTGGTGGTTCTGGTAGAAATGTGTGCTCTGCAGCTTCACTTAAATTAAAGAACTCATCCCCTACCACCTTAGTAGTTGGTGGAGAGTTTGTTTGGATAGTTCCGCTCAGAGAAAAGACAGGAAAAATAAAATATATGTGAACTTCGTTTTCCCTGACGTCAAATTTTACCCTTTTCAGTCTGTGATTTTTTGGTTTTTTCTTTATTCCCTAATATTATTATTGTTGTTGTTGTTGTTCGTATCACAGTATCCTTTGTTAGACTATTCTACCAGCCTTTGTATTACTGTTGTCTGTATTATTGACTTGTCGTTGTTGTTGATGTTGTTGTTGTTATCATCATCATCATGGTTATTATTGTGGTTGTCTTTTATTTTTGTTACTGTTTTGTGGAGAACTAACTGTTCCACCAGGTTTTATATGGAAAATATTATTGTTGTTGTTGTTGTTGCTAGTGGTGGTGGTGGTGGTTGGCAAGGGTGTAGCTTGCATGAGATGTCAGTATCGGTAAAGTGACGTAGAAAATGACTCATAGAACGTAGCTGAGTTTCTTTACGCGTTCAAATACAACCGAATTTGAAGTTGCATTTCACTCTTTCGGACGCGATAAAATGTAGGTCAGTTGAGTACTGTTGTCGTAATCGTTTTCACAATTGGGCCAAAATATTTTTGGTTTATATCTACTCTCCCAAAGGCTTGACCTTCAGTTTTTCCTAAATCTTGTCATTTCCTGATTACTGTGTGCAACACTCAAAAAATTACAAGAGATCTGTGACCATTTTTATATGCAAAATGACATGGGAAATCCATTTCTGGCCTTTTTTTGCTGAATTTGGCATGGTTTCTACAGAATTGTCACTGTATATTCTTTTTGTCATTATTATTAAATAAAATTCTCTACCGCATTGTAAAATGGGTTTCAACCCAGGGCTGGAGACCAATTTTAGTAACACCTGCAATGTGATTCAAAGCTTGTGTTTAATGTTATTTTTTATCATTCAGATCTTATTTGTTTTCAACAATGTGTGCAAGACAGTGCAAAAACGATCCAAACAGATACTGTTATATCTGTGGGGAATTGACTTTAGCTAAAGAAAAGCGCAGTATTACACGCCATGTCAAGAAAATAAACAAGGCATATTGCGATTATTACTTAGGAGACCAGGATAAGTCATGGGTGTTGTCTTACATGTGTGAAGGCATTGGGTACCTGGTATGCAGGAAAAAATGTTCACATGAAGTTTGGTGTGCCAATGATTTGGTGTGAGCAGAAAGATCACTCTAATGATTGATATTTGTCACCATGACTTTACAGGCTCTACTACAGCAAAGAAAAAAAAACACATTGTTTACCCAAATTTGCAATCAGCAATGCGCCCTGTAGAGCACTGAGAAAATTTACCTGTGCCCAAATCTCCAGATCAAGAAATGCAGAGTTCCAGCAGTACTGATGAACATTCCAGTGGTGAATGTGTGGAGCCCCATGATCTAAAAAGCGAGAATAAAACAATACCATTTTTTCAAGAGGTTCTAAATGACTTATGCAGGGATCTCTATTTAACCAAAGACAAAAGTGAGTTTCTGGCATCAAGGCTTCAAGAACGTAAGCTTCTTGAGAAAGGAGTGAAAATAAAACTGTACAGAAAACGTAAAGAGGGTCTGCTTGCATTATTCGTCATGAAGGATGACTTATGCTTTTGTAATGACATCACTGAACCTTTTGAGCCACTGGAAATACCATATGATAAACCCAACTGGCGACTTTTCATAGATGCATTCAAGGACAGCATCAAAGTTGTTCTGCTACACAATGGTAGCACTGTGCCTTCTATTCTCATAGCTTATAGCACAGCCATGAAAGAATCATATGAAAATCTAAAAGCAATTCTAACAAGCATACGGTATGATGACCATATCTGGCATATTTGTGCAGATTTTAAGGTTGTATCCATGCTTACTGGCCTTCAGCTTAGCTATACTAAATTTTGCTGCTTCCCTGTGCTTAGGAATTCCAGAGCAAGAGCTGATTATGTACACAAGGATTGGGCGATCAAATATGAAATTGAGCAAAGTAAACACATCATGCATAAACCACTTGTGAAAAGTGATAGAATTTGTTTACCACCTTTGCATATTAACTTGGTTTGTTTAAGCAAGTTGTGAAAGCCTTTGACAAGGAACCCTCCGCATTTGCATATCTTGCAGAAAAGTTACCTTCCCTGTGTCAAGCTAAAATTAAAGAAGGTTTCTTCATAGGTCCCCAAATTCGAAAAATTGTATTTGATGAAACCTTCATCACACATCTCAAGAGAAAAGAGAAGCTTGCCTTTGAGTCATTCAAGAAAGTTTGCGATAACTTCCTGGGCAACCATCGTTCAGAAGACTATGTGCAAGTTGTGAATGATCTGCTGAGTCATTATCATGATATGGGATGTAACATGTCTCTAAAAGTTCATGTGTTTCACACTCATTTCGATTTTTTGCAGAAAATCTTGGTGATGTGAGTGATGAACATGGTGAAAGATTCCATCAGGATATTTCAGTGATGGAGCGACGATTCAAAGGAAAATGGAACCCTGGCATGTTAGCAGACTACTACTGGGGTATAAAAACAGAAGATCACACTCCACACAAGAGGCTTAGAAGGACAAAAGTTGTTTAAACTGACAGATGTGTTTTTAATTCATAACCAGTATATGTTTTGCTATACCAACTAAATTTTTTGTTTTGTTTTCTGTAACTTTCAGTATTTGCAATGTTGTGTTCAGTACGCTATATTATGCAGTATATTATAAAAAATATGGTTCATGGTACGGGGAAACGGTGCCTAATCTGGAGAAATAAAGGCCAGAATCAGAATCATGACAATAATTTGACCCAGAAACAAGTCTTACTTAACTTGTACTTTTTTTAAACCTGAAATTTGTTGCACAGTGTTAAGAGTTGTAAAAATGGACAGAAATATGAAATCACTAAACAAAATGTTTTGCCGTATTTATTATATCCTTTTCTGTTGTAGTTTCAAATACCTTGTAAGTGATCACTGACCCGCATCACCATTTATTAATTGGTCAAAAACTGTTTTTAATATTGGTTTGAAATTTTGGCACAAGACCAGCAATTTCCACGAGAGTATATGTCGACTGGTTCTTACTTTATCGACCTCGCAAAGATGAAAGTCGACCTCAACGAATTTGAACGCGGGACATAAAGACGGACGAAATATCGCAAAGCATTTTACCCGGCGGGCTAACTGACAGATGGTCGCCTTAAAAATTGACATTAATATTATATTGCATTTAGGGCAACGAGCTGGTAGAATATTTAGCACGCCGGGCAACATGCTTAGTGGTATTTGTTCACTCATGACGTTCTTCTTTCAAATTTCACCGAGGTTGCCTTTGCCTTTTATCCTTATGGAGTGGATAAAATAAGTACCAATTGAGCAATGGCGTCGATGTAATTGACCTACGCACTCACTCGAACTTGCCGGCCTTGCGCCAAAATGTTGAAACCAGTATTATATTACATTTAGTTCTATGCCCAGAAGTATTTTATTTGTTTGGCTTTGGGAATTTTCTTTTTTCAAAAATTTCTAAAAAACAAGAGAAAGAAATGGCATCTTTCTGTGTTCATTGTTGTTAGGCTGCAAGTTATCCATTTAGAAGCAATTTTAAAAGATTAGTGTTCGGTCGTGATTATTATTATTATTCATACAATATTACCATAAAAGTGTTGATCGGAGAAAAGCAATGTACGATACAGGTCGTATTCGGAAAGAATAGCTCTCAAGTTAGAGAAAGAGTTTAGTATAGGCTTTCGGTACTGTTATTCTTTAGGTTACATAAACCGATAAAATAAAATATCAACAAAATTGATAATTGAACATAGAGTTATTTAGGCTTTGTGATGACTGAATTATCAGAGCGTCTAACAAAATTTTGTGATATTTGTTCTTACTCTTTATTTCTGAATTAAAATTCCGTTTGGATTGAACTTTGTATTCATTCTTTCGAGTCGATAAAATAAAGGGCAAATCAAATAATTCGACTAATGCTGACTTGAACCGATGCCGACTTGAAGCTAAACCGCATGAAATTAATGTACATAAACATCACTGTAAGGGAGCTGTCAGCATGCTCACCGATGACGTAAAATTAGAGAGGTAATTTCACATAAATACTACACTTTTGCCTTAAAAACGAGAAGGTACACTAGATTATGCTTTGAATATATGGAAACGGCAGGGTCGCCACTAGCGTGAGACATAAGAATACCAACAACATATAAGGAGGCTTAAGAATAACAAAAATATAATATTAGGTTGGCAACTAAGTTCCCACCGTTTTGATAATTTAAATTTTTTTAAAAGGTTTAATAAAAAAAACAACTAATTAGTCAATAAAGTATTCACCCTTGTTGTTTACTACTTCTTCCCAACGTTCAACAAGATTTTCAATACCTCGGTGGTAGAAATCACCCGATTTCGACTCGAAAAATTGCTCTAACCAAGCTGTCATTTCTGCATCAGTATTGAACAAAGCTCCGCGCATAGCATTTGAAAGAGATCGAAAGAGGTGGAAATCTGCTGGTGCCAAATCAGGAGAGTACGGCGGTTGTGGTAGCACTCCCCAGCCATACGATTGAATGTCTTGCTTGGTCATGTTGGCGATATGACGGCGGGAGTTGTCGTGCTGCAAAAGAACTCCATGCTGCCGAATAGGTCTTTTCTCTTGAATAGTCGTGTAGAGTAGTTCCATCTGTTGGTTCCGTTTAAGCAATTCGTAATGGATAATCCCTTTTCAGTTCCACCATACGCACAACATCGTTTTATGCGGATGAAGATCTTTCACGCGCGGTGTTGCTTGTTTACCGGGGCTAAGCCATTCTTTACGCTGCTTCATATTGATGTAGAGGCACGATTTTTCGTCGTCAGTAGCGATTCGGTAAAGAAATTGTTGCTTGTGTCCATGAGTTGAGTGGTGACGAGCAAGCGAACTAGCAGAGATTGTGGCTCGTTGATTTTTGTTGTTGTCACTTAAAGCATGCGGAACCCGTGCTCCATACTTCTGAACCTTTCCCATCGAGTGAAGATGCTTCTCTATAGCAATGTGGGAGCATTCCATTGTCTCTGCCAGTTCCCTTGTCGTTTGACGAGAATTTTCGTGCAAAAGTTGGTTTAATCGCCCTTCATCGAACTCAACTGGACGACCAGAACGAGGCAAGTTTTTGAGGTCAAAACTTCCATTTTTGAACATGGCATACCAATCACGAGCGGTTCTTTCAGCTATGGCACCCTCTTCATACACAGCACAAATGTCGCGAGCAGCTTTTGTGGCCTTAGAGCCTTGATTAAAAGCAAGAAGAAGAAGGAGTAAAAAATGCTCGTTTTTCTTGATATTCCATTTTAATGACCTGAAAAAAAAAAAAATTAACTAAAATTAACTAAAAAAAAAAAGACCAAAGATTCCAAAATAATTCAAAAATAGAATTCTTGAAAAATTAGATTCCGAAATTTAAAACGCAATAAATTCCAAAATTTAAAGGAACGGCGGGAACTTAATTGTGCCAACCCAATAGGAGGCATACGAATAATAACAACATAATCGGAGGCATAAGAATTAACAACAACAACGGAAACATAATAGAAGGCGTAGGAATAAAAGCAGTTTAATCAAAGTGAGCTAGTATTTACGCCTTAATTCTAGCATTTAACCTTTGATGAAAACTAGCATTATTAGTATAAGGAGTATAGATGATAAACACTTAAGTTTTAGGTATAGTTTGAGGTGACGTTCCCGACATTTATCGAAAGGAATTCGAATATTATTAGGAAATACTTGAACACCACAAACTATTCTTTACTATGTGGGAACTTAGGCATTTTGTCCATTAACGGACTAATACTTTGTATGTTTCTGTTTTGTACTAATCCTTCACCGTTGTTATGTGGAGTTCATTGTGTTGATAGCGATGGTGGTGAGTACATTTGGAATTGGAGACAGTGTTGAAGGAACAGATTGCAGTAAAGCAAATTTCCATGTCCGGAATATTTTCTGCTCTATATCTCCATACTTCACCTTTCCTTATCTATCTATAACTTGCATTAACCTCCCGGCGTTTGTCTGTTAAAATGGAAAGGAGTTAAAAAAGGAAAAAAAAACTATTTCAAAAATACCACCTGGTAAACCTGCCAAAATATTTTACCGACACGAACATACTTAAAACCTACCTAAATATCATATAATATGCTAACAGATTGCGTTTGTAAAGACGTCCTGAAATTTGCTTAAGAATGGCTTTCACTAAGAACTACAAACATATCACAGGATTCACAAACCATAAAACAATAAACATATTTCAAAATAAAAAGTGAAGAAATAATGAATAGAAATGAGAGTAAAAGAAATAAAGGAAAAAAGTTGTTGCTGAAGACAACGTAGTGCCTTGTATGAACTGTTTTTTAACTTTAGTGGCTACAAAATAGAAAAGGCTTGTCAACGTTTTAATGATGAATGACACAACTATCACTCAGACATACTAAATATTATGAACTTAATTTTGTTTATATTTTTATTATTGTTCTGTGCATATTTTATCTCTTTCTCATTTTGCATATGTGTGTGTTTGCCTGTAAATATGTACACACACACGCACATACACACACACACACACACACACACACACACATACATATAAATATATATATGAAAAAAATTTCTTTAATTAGAAATTAATTATGATATAAAATATATCTTAAAAGTAAGCACAGGTAACTGTGTGTTTTGAAACATCCCATTCATATTTCCCAGCTTCGGTCCATGACTGCCATAAAATGCAGTAGTCTCAAGTGATTATGTTTCAACCAATCAGTTACATTGGTGAGTTGACATCTTCCTACCAAATGGTGCGTAGAATATTCTGGAAGTTTTTACTGAAGCTATATAAAAAAAGACGTGGAACTATAACTAAAAGGGGAGCTATCAAAGAAAGAAATATACTCAATTTAGTGTGACTTGAACATGCAGCACAGAAATGTTCTTCCTCGCCGATGACTCATTGACTAGTTCACAATCGCACTAAGGATAATGATACCAACGTGATACGAACTACTTAAAAAACAGACTCGTTCAAGAAAATACCATGTGAGACACCAAAATGTAGACAGCCATGTCTTAATTTTAAAATCTAAAATACTTATTTGGCGTTTAAGACGAATCCATCCGAATGTATCAGACGCGTCTAAATTGGGCATAAAACCAAAGTTCTTGTGCGTGATGTGCGTGATGTGCGTGATGTGTTTCTATACACATGACTTCGTTATATAACGGCTTTTTGGTTGTTATTTTTAGCGAATTCAGCGTAGCCCATTCACCTGTATGAAATATTGTTTCTGCATTTCACTATTAATGATAATTTTACTAAATGTTAATAAAAACATTAATTCTTGGTACGGCGTAAATAGATTGATATAAAAAGTTATTTGCTTATTCAAGCCAAAAGCGTTGCTGTGTACTAAAATGCTTGGTTCCCAGCCATATGGCTCCGGTTTAAGTCCCATTGCGTGCCCCTTGGTAAGTGTCTTCTACTATAGCCTCGAGCCGGCTAAAGCCTTGTGAGTGGATTTGATGGAAACAGAAAGAAGACCATCGTATATATATATAATATTATGATTAAGGGTATCTAAAAGATACCAACATGCTAGATAAAGCAGGCAAGACTTGACACTAAAACCACATCAAATATTCATACAGCACCATGAGAGAAGAATTTATTAATAATTATTACCTATAATGTTTTTATTCCCATGCTAGCCACTTGATATGATCGGTATTTTAAATAACGATCTTATCCTTATTTATATAAATACACACACACACACACACACCACACACACACATATATATATATACATATATATATACATATATATATATACATACATACATACGTGTGTGTTTTTGTGTGTATGTATGTCTTTGTGTCTGTGTTTTCTCCACATCAGAACTTGAAAACCGGTGTTTGTGTGCTTACGTCCCCCTTAAATTAGCGGTTAGGCAAAAAATACCGATAAAATAATTACTAGTCTTAAAACAAAATAATTCCTAGGGTGGATTTGTTCGACTAAAACCCTTTAAGGCAGTGCTCCAACATGGCCGCAGTCAAATGACTGAAACAAGTAAAAGATAAAGGATTTATTTCTTTTTGCTAGGTTGTCACCTGTTAGAGATCAGTTGCCTAACTGAAGAAATCGGCTTGCGGAATTCATATTCCAATTCCAAATTGCTCTGTTTCTTATATACGAGCACATAGTTTTTGGCCGAAATACTTTCTCCGCGGTAACTGCAGCGTATTTGCTTTATAGCTATTAAAATATGTCACAAACATATTTTAGCTAACCTAAATTTTGCTTATGTCTAAACACCGCTTAGCGCTAGGATGATAGGTGGGAACAAAATCTTCTGCATTGCAAATATGTGGTCCGTAGCAAACAAGCTGATGTAGACCAGAAGCACACCCATCAGTGGCTACGGAGCTCAGGATTAAATGCAGAGAGTGAAAGCTTTAGCTTTGCTACCCAAGATAAGCGCTGATTGACCTATCAAGTCAATGTGATGACAAGTGGTGTAGACCCAAATCGTCAATACTACAACGATCGGATAGAAACAGTGGACCACCTAATTTCTGGATGTAAGCTTTTAGCACCTATTGAGTAGAAATCAAGTCATGACAGAGATGGCCAATATCTACAATGGATAATGTGACAGCATTATAAAATCAAAATTGCTGACAAATGGTACGAGCACCAGCCAGTGGCTGTAACGGTGAGAGAAAATGTAACTATTCGTTTGGACTTCCCAGTATGTACAAACCGGACCATCAAAGCAAATAAACCAGATATTGTTGTGAAAGACCATAACAGTAAAATCTGTTTCTTGATTGACATGAGCATACCCTGTGACCATAATATCTCGGCAAACAAATTTGATAAGCTCAGAAAGTATAATGATTTGCTAATCAAAATCGAAAGATGTGGCATCTCAAGACGGTTACAATACAAGTGATTGTAATAGCAGTTGGAATGATCAAAAAAGGAACTGAAAATTATTTAAGAAGGGTCCCTGGCTTACCATCCATGCAGGAAATGCAAAAGATTGTCTTCACTGCTAAGTCACACGTTCTGAGAAGAGCTTTGTAGCTGTCCATTTTTTCCCCGCTTTCTTTTCTTTGTTTAATTTTTTATTCTTTATTTTTTTCTGTTTC
Source organism: Octopus sinensis (assembly GCF_006345805.1). Taxonomy (NCBI): domain Eukaryota; kingdom Metazoa; phylum Mollusca; class Cephalopoda; order Octopoda; family Octopodidae; genus Octopus; species Octopus sinensis. The sequence goes on from NC_042997.1 coordinate 70,558,732, forward strand.
TTTGTCTTTCTTCCCATTTTTCTGTAAATGAACAATCTGGTGTGTTTATTTTAATAGCCTGCCAATATATACAGAACATTTCTCTGCCCTAGGTGTCAGGAGGCCACTCGGCAAGAAGCGGAAACAAAATTGAAAGAATATGCTAATGTGAACAACAACAACAACAACAACATTAATAATAATAATAATAATAATAATAATAATAATAATAATAATAATAATAATAATAATAATAATAATAATAATAATAATAATAATAATAATAATGATAATAATGATAATAATAATAACGATAATAATAATAACGATAATAATAATAATAATAATAATAATAATAATAATAATAATAATAATAATAATAATAATAATAATAATAATAATAATGATAATAATAATAAACGATAATAATAATAATAATAATAATAATAATAATGATAATAATAAATGCCCTGATACAGTACCAGGCACTGGCTCTCATGGTTTTTGTTCTTAACTGATTAGAAGTTTTATCGTGTACATAATTTTGTCTTGGTATAAAAGATGGGCTAAACAAATATTCTGCTTAATACCACATATTTGCTTGTCAGTTGTTTGACCTTAAACAGTTGAGCATGTCCCTTAGTGGCTGACGATATGTGCATCGTTGATCGCGGGAAGAAGTAGTAGGGAGCATCATAGCTATGTGTTTGGAGGAATTATTTGCGGTTTGAATAATTCACCCCTGGAAACATGGGTATTTTGTTTATCACCCTTAAAACAAACCTTATTCAGGGACCTTTTGAGTGAGATGGGCTTTTCGACCTCACGAAAATTGTCACTGGGCGCCACCTGCAAGGTCATGCGCTGTTTATCTTGATATGAGATCACCATGTCGTGCACACATGATTGTTATGCATGTGCCTGATGTACACTTATCAGACGGATAGTCATGATGGGTATACTGGGCATCAAAGCGTCACTTTGATAGCATGCACTGCTCTCTCACTCAATAACAACAATAATCATAATCCTTTCTACTGTGGGCACAAGGCCTCAAAGCTTAGGCGAGTGGGCTAGTCGATTACATCGATGCCAGTGTTTCAGTGGTAACTATTTCATCGACACCGGAAGGATGGTAGATGGAAACGGAAAG
>NC_042997.1:70562363-70574863 GCF_006345805.1 Octopus sinensis
TGGATAACTTTAAAAATGTTTGATAGATTGCGGTTAATTCATTCTCTCTTACCTGTTTGTGTCAGCCTTCCAATTGCTGTTTTTACTGAGATCTCCCTTTTTAGTAGAAGAAATAGCTAAACCCTTTGACTGCTATTTCTAAATTCGGTATGTGGTAAGGCAACTCGTTGCTGAACCCTTATTGCTTAGTATTACTTAAATTTTCCTCAAATGAGGCTTTTACATGCCGAAGACTACTTGGTGTAATTGATAATTATTCCAAATTAATTAATTTCACCCTTCATTATTACGGATAACCATATTTTATCTCAGTAGATGACTACAGCATCTTGTTTTGGCTACACGCGGGTGGGAAGGGGCTGTTGACACAATCGTTTCATTCACAAATTGAATTCGGTGATACTAGTTGAGGATTCTAGCTCGCTCTGATACTGAGTTGAGTTGGTACCTCCTAGTATCTCAAAATTCAATATATAATCATTTATGATTATAGTATTCCACGCTGAAGAGAAAGAAGAGTTCGGTAAGATAGAATTATTTAATATTTAATATTTTAATTCTTATGCTTTCCTAAAACTTGATTTCGAAACGTACGTCCGTGGATAACTTTAAAAATGTTTGATAGATTGCGGTTAATTCATTCTCTCTTACCTGTTTGTGTCAGCCTTCCAATTGCTGTTTTTACTGAGATCTCCCTTTTTAGTAGAAGAAATAGCTATAACCCTTTGACTGCTATTTCTAAATTCGGTATGTGGTAAGGCAACTCGTTGCTGAACCCTTATTGCTTAGTATTACTTAAATTTTCCTCAAATGAGGCTTTTACATGCCGAAGACTACTTGGTGTAATTGATAATTATTCCAAATTAATTAATTTCACCCTTCATTATTACGGATAACCATATTTTATCTCAGTAGATGACTACAGCATCTTGTTTTGGCTACACGCGGGTGGGAAGGGGCTGTTGACACAATCGTTTCATTCACAAATTTGAATTCGGTGATACTAGTTGAGGATTCTAGCTCGCTCTGATACTGAGTTGAGTTGGTACCTCCTAGTATCTCAAAATTCAATATATAATCATTTATGATTATAGTATTCCACGCTGAAGAGAAAAGAAGTTTCGGTAAGATAGAATTATTTAATATTTAATATTTTAATTCTTATGCTTTCCTAAAACTTGATTTCGAAACGTACGTCCGTGGATAACTTTAAAAATGTTTGATAGATTGCGGTTAATTCATTCTCTCTTACCTGTTTGTGTCAGCCTTCCAATTGCTGTTTTTACTGAGATCTCCTTTTTAGTAGAAGAAATAGCTATAACCCTTTGACTGCTATTCTAAATTCGGTATGTGGTAAGGCAACTCGTTGCTGAACCCTTATTGCTTAGTATTACTTAAATTTTCCTCAAATGAGGCTTTTACATGCCGAAGACTACTTGGTGTAATTGATAATTATTCCAAATTAATTAATTTCACCCTTCATTATTACGGATAACCATATTTTATCTCAGTAGATGACTACAGCATCTTGTTTTGGCTACACGCGGGTGGGAAGGGGCTGTTGACACAATCGTTTCATTCACAAATTTGAATTCGGTGATACTAGTTGAGGATTCTAGCTCGCTCTGATACTGAGTTGAGTTGGTACCTCCTAGTATCAAAATTCAATATATAATCATTTATGATTATAGTATTCCACGCTGAAGAGAAAAGAAGTTTCGGTAAGAGAATTATTTAATATTTAATATTTTAATTCTTATGCTTTCCTAAAACTTGATTTCGAAACGTACGTCCGTGGATAACTTTAAAAATGTTTGATAGATTGCGGTTAATTCATTCTCTCTTACCTGTTTGTGTCAGCCTTCCAATTGCTGTTTTTACTGAGATCTCCCTTTTTAGTAGAAGAAATAGCTATAACCCTTTGACTGCTATTTCTAAATTCGGTATGTGGTAAGGCAACTCGTTGCTGAACCCTTATTGCTTAGTATTACTTAAATTTTCCTCAAATGAGGCTTTTACATGCCGAAGACTACTTGGTGTATTGTGTAATAATTATTCCAAATTAATTAATTTCACCCTTCATTATTACGGATAACCATATTTTATCTCAGTAGATGACTACAGCATCTTGTTTTGGCTACACGCGGGTGGGAAGGGGCTGTTGACACAATCGTTTCATTCACAAATTTGAATTCGGTGATACTAGTTGAGGATTCTAGCTCGCTCTGATACTGAGTTGAGTTGGTACCTCCTAGTATCTCAAAATTCAATATATAATCATTTATGATTATAGTATTCCACGCTGAAGAGAAAAGAAGTTTCGGTAAGATAGAATTATTTAATATTAATATTTTAATTCTTATGCTTTCCTAAAACTTGATTTCGAAACGTACGTCCGTGGATAACTTTAAAAATGTTTGATAGATTGCGGTTAATTCATTCTCTCTTACCTGTTTGTGTCAGCCTTCCAATTGCTGTTTTTACTGAGATCTCCCTTTTTAGTAGAAGAAATAGCTATAACCCTTTGACTGCTATTCTAAATTCGGTATGTGGTAAGGCAACTCGTTGCTGAACCCTTATGCTTAGTATTACTTAAATTTTCCTCAAATGAGGCTTTTACATGCCGAAGACTACTTGGTGTAATTGATAATTATTCCAAATTAATTAATTTCACCCTTCATTATTACGGATAACCATATTTTATCTCAGTAGATGACTACAGCATCTTGTTTTGGCTACACGCGGGTGGGAAGGGGCTGTTGACACAATCGTTTCATTCACAAATTTGAATTCGGTGATACTAGTTGAGGATTCTAGCTCGCTCTGATACTGAGTTGAGTTGGTACCTCCTAGTATCTCAAAATTCAATATATAATCATTTATGATTATAGTATTCCACGCTGAAGAGAAAAGAAGTTTCGGTAAGATAGAATTATTTAATATTTAATATTTTAATTCTTATGCTTTCCTAAAACTTGATTTCGAAACGTACGTCCGTGGATAACTTTAAAAATGTTTGATAGATTGCGGTTAATTCATTCTCTCTTACCTGTTTGTGTCAGCCTTCCAATTGCTGTTTTTACTGAGATCTCCCTTTTTAGTAGAAGAAATAGCTATAACCCTTTGACTGCTATTTCTAAATTCGGTATGTGGTAAGGCAACTCGTTGCTGAACCCTTATTGCTTAGTATTACTTAAATTTTCCTCAAATGAGGCTTTTACATGCCGAAGACTACTTGGTGTAATTGATAATTATTCCAAATTAATTAATTTCACCTTCATTATTACGGATAACCATATTTTATCTCAGTAGATGACTACAGCATCTTGTTTTGGCTACACGCGGGTGGGAAGGGGCTGTTGACACAATCGTTTCATTCACAAATTTGAATTCGGTGATACTAGTTGAGGATTCTAGCTCGCTCTGATACTGAGTTGAGTTGGTACCTCCTAGTATCTCAAAATTCAATATATAATCATTTATGATTATAGTATTCCACGCTGAAGAGAAAAGAAGTTTCGGTAAGATAGAATTATTTAATATTTAATATTTTATTCTTATGCTTTCCTAAAACTTGATTTCGAAACGTACGTCCGTGGATAACTTTAAAAATGTTTGATAGATTGCGGTTAATTCATTCTCTCTTACCTGTTTGTGTCAGCCTTCCAATTGCTGTTTTTACTGAGATCTCCCTTTTAGTAGAAGAAATAGCTATAACCCTTTGACTGCTTTCTAAATTCGGTATGTGGTAAGGCAACTCGTTGCTGAACCCTTATGCTTAGTATTACTTAAATTTTCCTCAAATGAGGCTTTTACATGCCGAAGACTACTTGGTGTAATTGATAATTATTCCAAATTAATTAATTTCACCCTTCATTATTACGGATAACCATATTTTATCTCAGTAGATGACTACAGCATCTTGTTTTGGCTACACGCGGGTGGGAAGGGGCTGTTGACACAATCGTTTCATTCACAAATTTGAATTCGGTGATACTAGTTGAGGATTCTAGCTCGCTCTGATACTGAGTGAGGTGGTACCTCCTAGTATCTCAAAATTCAATATATAATCATTTATGATTATAGTATTCCACGCTGAAGAGAAAAGAAGTTTCGGTAAGATAGAATTATTTAATATTTAATATTTTAATTCTTATGCTTTCCTAAAACTTGATTTCGAAACGTACGTCCGTGGATAACTTTAAAAATGTTGATAGATTGCGGTTAATTCATTCTCTCTTACCTGTTTGTGTCAGCCTTCCAATTGCTGTTTTTACTGAGATCTCCCTTTTTAGTAGAAGAAATAGCTATAACCCTTTGACTGCTATTTCTAAATTCGGTATGTGGTAAGGCAACTCGTTGCTGAACCCTTATTGCTTAGTATTACTTAAATTTTCCTCAAATGAGGCTTTTACATGCCGAAGACTACTTGGTGTAATTGATAATATTCCAAATTAATTAATTTCACCCTTCATTATTACGGATAACCATATTTTATCTCAGTAGATGACTACAGCATCTTGTTTTGGCTACACGCGGGTGGGAAGGGGCTGTTGACACAATCGTTTCATTCACAAATTGAATTCGGTGATACTAGTTGAGGATTCTAGCTCGCTCTGATACTGAGTTGAGTTGGTACCTCCTAGTATCTCAAAATTCAATATATAATCATTTATGATTATAGTATTCCACGCTGAAGAGAAAAGAAGTTTCGGTAAGATAGAATTATTTAATATTTAATATTTTAATTCTTATGCTTCCTAAAACTTGATTTCGAAACGTACGTCCGTGGATAACTTAAAAATGTTTGATAGATTGCGGTTAATTCATTCTCTCTTACCTGTTTGTGTCAGCCTTCCAATTGCTGTTTTTACTGAGATCTCCCTTTTTAGTAGAAGAAATAGCTATAACCCTTTGACTGCTATTTCTAAATTCGGTATGTGGTAAGGCAATTCGTTGCTGAACCCTTATTGCTTAGTATTACTTAAATTTTCCTCAAATGAGGCTTTTACATGCCGAAGACTACTTGGTGTAATTGATAATTATTCCAAATTAATTAATTTCACCCTTCATTATTACGGATAACCATATTTTATCTCAGTAGATGACTACAGCATCTTGTTTTGGCTACACGCGGGTGGGAAGGGGCTGTTGACACAATCGTTTCATTCACAAATTTGAATTCGGTGATACTAGTTGAGGATTCTAGCTCGCTCTGATACTGAGTTGAGTTGGTACCTCCTAGTATCTCAAAATTCAATATATAATCATTTATGATTATAGTATTCCACGCTGAAGAGAAAAGAAGTTTCGGTAAGATAGAATTATTTAATATTTAATATTTTAATTCTTATGCTTTCCTAAAACTTGATTTCGAAACGTACGTCCGTGGATAACTTTAAAAATGTTTGATAGATTGCGGTTAATTCATTCTCTCTTACCTGTTTGTGTCAGCCTTCCAATTGCTGTTTTTACTGAGATCTCCCTTTTAGTAGAAGAAATAGCTATAACCCTTTGACTGCTATTTCTAAATTCGGTATGTGGTAAGGCAACTCGTTGCTGAACCCTTATTGCTTAGTATTACTTAAATTTTCCTCAAATGAGGCTTTTACATGCCGAAGACTACTTGGTGTAATTGATAATTATTCCAAATTAATTAATTTCACCCTTCATTATTACGGATAACCATATTTTATCTCAGTAGATGACTACAGCATCTTGTTTTGGCTACACGCGGGTGGGAAGGGGCTGTTGACACAATCGTTTCATTCACAAATTTGAATTCGGTGATACTAGTTGAGGATTCTAGCTCGCTCTGATACTGAGTTGAGTTGGTACCTCCTAGTATCTCAAAATTCAATATATAATCATTTATGATTATAGTATTCCACGCTGAAGAGAAAAGAAGTTTCGGTAAGATAGAATTATTTAATATTTAATATTTTAATTCTTATGCTTTCCTAAAACTTGATTTCGAAACGTACGTCCGTGGATAACTTTAAAAATGTTTGATAGATTGCGGTTAATTCATTCTCTTACCTGTTTGTGTCAGCCTTCCAATTGCTGTTTTTACTGAGATCTCCTTTTTAGTAGAAGAAATAGCTATAACCTTTGACTGCTATTTCTAATTCGGTATGTGGTAAGGCAACTCGTTGCTGAACCCTTATTGCTTAGTATTACTTAATTTTCCTCAAATGAGGCTTTTACATGCCGAAGACTACTTGTGTGTAATTGATAATTATTCAAATTAATTAATTTCACCCTTCATTATTACGGATAACCATATTTTATCTCAGTAGATGACTACAGCATCTTGTTTTGGCTACACGCGGGTGGGAAGGGGCTGTTGACACAATCGTTTCATTCACAAATTTGAATTCGGTGATACTAGTTGAGGATTCTAGCTCGCTCTGATACTGAGTTGAGTTGGTACCTCCTAGTATCTCAAAATTCAATATATAATCATTTATGATTATAGTATCCACGCTGAAGAGAAAAGAAGTTTCGGTAAGATAGAATATTTAATATAATATTTTAATTCTTATGCTTTCCTAAAACTTGATTTCGAAACGTACGTCCGTGGATAACTTTAAAAATGTTTGATAGATTGCGGTTAATTCATTCTCTCTTACCTGTTTGTGTCAGCCTTCAATTGCTGTTTTTACTGAGATCTCCCTTTTTAGTAGAAGAAATAGCTATAACCCTTTGACTGCTATTTCTAAATTCGGTATGTGGTAAGGCAACTCGTTGCTGAACCCTTATTGCTTATATTATATATATATATATATATAATATATATATATATATATATGTTACATACATTTTACGTAAATTGGTGTATGTCTCTATGTATGGTATTTAGATGTTATTGTGGGTAACGTGTGGCATGTTTGTTCCTGTGTGAGAGTCTGCGTGAGTCTAAGTGTATTTGTGCTTGTGTGTCTATTCCATTGATGTCTTCAGGCAACTGCTGCTACGATAACAACCTCTTCCGCTGCAGACCGACTGAAAGCCTCCAACGAGCTCAGGATATCTACATTAGAAGCTAAGGTTGTGTTAATGTCTTTTTCTGTACTAGTTTTCAATCACTTTGCTTTCACTTTGTTTACACACCTTAGTGTTTATCCCTTTTGCAGACAATTCGTTTCTCGCTTCAATTGACGGACATCTTTATTTAGATAACGTTTATTCATCTATTAGTTAATACCAGTTTTGAAGGAAACTGTTGCTTGTAAAAATACCTTTTAATTTTTTACACAGAAATCCTGGGGTGCTGAAAGTGTGAAAGAGAAATGTATTATTCCATAAGGACAGAATCTATTGAACTGGTGAACGTAATATTTAACCGCTATAGCATTTGTGTGTGTGCGTGTGTGTGTGTGTGCGGGTATGTGTGTGTGTTTGTGTATGTGTATTATGTATGTGTGTATGATATATGCATATATAGCCATACATATAATCATACTTAGTCAAAATATAAAATATATCTTTATATATATATATATATGGAGAGAGAAAGAGAGATGAGTGTGAATGTATATTTATATGTTAGTATATATGTATGTCAATGCAATGAAATAATGAATACAGAAAACAAGAAAAGAAGGAATAAAAAATGTTTGAAAGAATTTTATCAATGAATAAAAGACAGAACAGCAGTTTGGAAGGAAATGAGCAATGGCGGTGGCTGTACAATTTGGAAATTAGTACTTGTGTGTGTGTATATATATACAGAGAGAGAGAGATAGATAGATAGATAGATAGATAGATAGATAGATAGATAGATAGATAGATAGATAGATAGATAGATAGATAGATAGATAGATAGATAGATAGATAGATAGATAGATAGATAGGTATAGATATAGATATAGATAGATAATGAATTTGATTTATTGCCTTTTAATATTTAGTATGGTTTTATTAAATTCTTAGTTTAAATCCTAATTACTATGGTTTTGCTGTTCATCCCCACATGATCCATTATGTGAGATTTAATTGAATTGTCGACTCTACCTCCGAACCCATTCATTTGCCAACTGTTTCACCATTCCCTGAGCACTTGCTAATGATGTCTAATCTCTCATAAGAAAAGATGAATTTTGATGACGAATTATTAGTGTGCGTTAATATTTCACCAACGGATAGAGTGTTTAGCATAACTGAATGATAATCGAATCAGTGCCTCAGTGCCTAAATACAGCACCAAATGTAAACATTAAGGCCAACTATTTCATATATAGTTAATCACGAAAATAAAAGAAAAAATAAACCAAATATTTACATATAACCGTACTTGAGGTTTTGAAAATATACATCATAAAGCATATAAATTATTAAGCACCATAAGAAATATTAGCTCACTCTTCACAAATACTTCAGATACCAACCAGTCCGACTTGCCTTTCATCTATTCTAATACATTATTGTGAGATTCAAATGGACTGATGGCTATACCACAAGTCGTATATAGTCGCTCACTATATCAGCACACATCGAATGTGTGTCAATGCTGTTTAGATCGCACTTGAAAGGATATAGCTGATTTAGCAGGTAGAAACTCATCGGAATGCAAGAGCACATTCTATATTCTTGTTTCGCATGATATATTCCTTTTTCCTCGATGTTCTTCCTTTACCCCGGCAAAACACAGTTCCATCATTCTCTTGTCACTTACTCCATTGCACTGTTGTAGAGTGTACTAATATAGGTATCTTTCACTCATACATAACTGCATATAGTGCATAATCCTGGTCCTGGCCCTAACTTTAAACCTAATTCTAGCCAAAGCCTAACCTTAATGCCAACTCGGGCACTTCACCTAGTCCTAACTCTAATCCTAACACTAACACTAGCCTTGATCCTAATCGTAACCCCAGTATTAACTCTTATCAAGTAATTCAGGTACCAACCAGTGTGACTTAGCCTTTCATTTGTTTTAATTCTATAGTGAGAAATTCAGTATAAATGTCTTATATGGTTGCCCACTCCATCAGCAATCGTTCAATGAGTGCCAAAGCTGTTTACATCGCAACCTCAAATGAGGTATTGGATTGTGACAGGTACAAGCTAATCGGAAGGGAAGAACAACTTCTATGTACTTATTTCGCTCGATATCATCTAGCATTTCATAAATTGTGTCACTGTTATACCTTAGCAAGACACTGCTTAAGAATTCCACCAGTCTCGTTATTTCTTCCATACAGATTTCCATTAGACTGTGCCAGCGTAGAGTGTGCTAATATAGTATTCATTCGCTTAAACAGTATCGTACTGATTGCAAAACCATATCACATCGACTTTTCTGTTTTGTCCTTCTCTGGGTAAGGGGAAAATAAACGCCACAGATAAGTTGATCTCGGTTTAATAATACATTGATTACTAGAGCAACTGAACAATTTGTGCCAAAAGATTCTTAAGACGATGGAATATATAGTCTCATGCACTGTTTTTGAACTAAATGCATCCACAGACTGACTTAGATAACCTAGTTGAAGTCCTCTTCGTATTCTAGAGTTCAAAAGTGAATTTGAGTTTCCGCTTATATAAAATCATCCTCTGATAGTTACGCATGATATTATTATGATAAACTTGAGAACCGGATTGTCGTTCATCTAAATTAGCAATAATCCTTGGTGTAAGCTAATTCAATACCCAGAATCAATCCCAGGGAAGGAAAATGTCAATATGAAGTCTAGTTTTCCTCTTTCTAACTGAAAATATTGGTTTTCCTGCTTATACTATATAGCATCACTACAATTATTAATACTTGACTTTCACTTGTAAACAAATAAACATAATTAAAAGAAACAATTTGGAGCCAAGTTCATCTATATATATAAAACTCAACTTGTGTGTCCGTGTGTGTATCTGTGTGTGTGTCTGTGTGTTTAATTCCCGGCACATCTCTTCCTAGCCAACAAATCGTAGAACCACCAAAAATGGGTCACTTAAAGTTTAGGCAAAGGAAAATTGAACTGCGCTATTTCTGTTCCGAAATTCATCTCGCAAGTGCAAAAATCGATAATGTGTTTGTTTAGGCCTTATCCCATCCATTGAATAGTGAACTTTACTCAGTCAGCTGTTTGACGTGAACTGTGTTCACCACGCGTGCAAGCATGCGTAAATTGCATGAAAAATAAAAAATCAAGATATAAAAACGAATCGCCATAAACATTGTAGAAATTCGGCAGAGAAATGAATTTTCGGTATATATATCGTTTGGTCTTTGTGAACACGTACCAATTGTTTTCATAATATTTTTAATACTTTGAATTAAATGTGACCATTTTGTAAAGCCGGGCAATACTGCTAGTTGACAATAAAAACTATACCAAAAGTGATCTTGTGCTGGTTAATTAGAAATGTGGTGCGTGGGATAAGTGATGATCCATAAATTACAGTAATTGAACATCTAGGTAAGACTTCAAAATTTGTATACATATATACGTATGTATGTATGCATGTATGTATGTATGTATGTATGTATGTATGTATGTATGTACAGGCGCTCCCGTGTTATGCTTGTCTAATGTTACGTGATTTCGTGCTAACGAAGATTGTGAATATGACCACCAATTTCTAGATACGGTTATAATTTCGCTCTAGCCGTAACTCGGACAAGGTTGGAGAATATAGAATCTATCTGCGCTGTTTGAATTAGCGATTGCATTCCTTCGTTCATTACCCCAGATTCATGACCATAGGTAAGAATAGTCACGAACACTGAAATGAAGATAGTGGCTTTGGCTTTTACACCTACCTTCCTCCCTTCTAATGACCGAATTTTGAAGCCGGCGCATTACTATACCAGCTCCTGCACATCTTGTTCTTAATTCAGCCCCATGCCTTCCATCAATCGTGAAAGCAGCCTCAAAACACTATCACCAACAACACTATCTATCATCAAAAGCAAATACAACCACATTATAAAAGCAGTAACTACTCATCACCAACAACAGTAACGTCAACAATACAATGAACAACATAACAACTCTATCTGAAATTTAAAATATCAATCACGTGAGTTGCTGTGGTACTCTATTTTAAATTTTGAATGAAGTGTCTTTGATCTTAAGTCAATAAAAATTGACTTGAAACTGAATAGCAATACCACTTCAGTAACAAGAACCTTTTGAACATCGCTACTGCAAAAAGTAGCCCACAACCGTCACCATCATCACCATCAAGAAAACCAATACAACGAACACAGGCACCGCTACAATTTGAAGAAGTCATTGAGGATAATGCGTGTGAGTTGTTAGTGCCTCAGAGTCAATGTAACGAGGATCTAATGAGAGAACAAAGACAATCTGAGAATGCCCATGTGAATACAAGACTTCCAGAGACAACACTTAAGTTGACTGCAAAGAATATTGCGAAAAGTCTTGGCACATATATATTGGGGTTGTTATTAGGAATTCGAATGTAACTTAAAAATTACAAAGACATAAAACTACTATAACTTCAGTTTCTTTACTGAGCTGCACAAAAGGAATATGCGTCATAAATAACAAATTTTTGATAAATTCTTCATTTCTCAAGTAGATGTTCATGACGACGTCCATAATATAGAAGATAGTATCCCTCATCCTCCCAATAACCCTCATTCCTTCTCCACCCCTCAGATAATAATCAACATATATTTTCTTGTAACATACTACAATATTGCGACTCTTATGTATCCCCTGACGTATTTCACTTCAATTCTTCTCACGTGTACAAAGTATAATATCTATATTTATTTTACTTCTTGACAGCTGCCATGCTGGGGCATCACTGTGATGAAGCTTATAACCACATAGGCAAAATTATACATATATATATATATAACAAGGGCACTAACAAGCACCAGCTTTGCGAAAAGTAGAAGTCAAAAATACTCCGAAATCACAAGAATTAACACAAGATTTTTACAGGCAAGAAAACCTGGTATTATTTCGAATTTAGTGTCAAAAGCACTTGAGTCTCTTCAGCTACGTCTACTAATAACAATATGTTTATATATATATATATATATATATATATATATATATATATATATATATATACATGTGTGTGTGTGTGTGTGTGTGTGTGTGTGTGTATACATATATATACATGCATACACACACACATACGTATATATATATATATACATACATACATATATATATATGTGTGTGTGTGTGAGTGTGTGTGTGTTTCTGTGTGTATGTATGTATGTATGTATGTATGTATGTATCTACGCATGGATGTATGTAGGCATGTATATGGCGAGTTATTTTTTTGAAATTTTTTTGAAATTTCCGTCCTCCAAATCCACTCGCAAAGCTTTGAGTACCTCGAGCGTTTAGGACTACAGCAGAAGAAACTTGTTCAAGGTGTCACGCAGTGGGAGTGAATCTGAAACCACGTGGCTGAAAAGCAAATTTTTTACCACACATGAAACTGATTTAGTTGCTTATTTGTTTTCTGATTTTTTTCTCGAAATACCAGAATGTATTATTGTTTTATATCAA
>NC_042997.1:70582363-70587875 GCF_006345805.1 Octopus sinensis
TTTATAAAACAACTAAGGATACTTTTATATTCACTGGGTAAGAGTGTATGCAACAGATGCAGTCGAAAGTGTTCCGATTGAAACTCGATATTAAGAACATTTACTTTCTTTAATATATAATGTAAGAAGAGCAGAATGTGCTTCGTCCCTTTGTTAATCATTGCTTCAGAGATTCTTTTTGCTCCGTCCACTTTTCTACTTTAGCCTCATACTGAAAATAAAGTACAAGGGTATCTCACTGTTCTATTATGACGTTGATTACATTTTCACCATTTTCTACTACAATTGTATCCAGAAGAGCACCCTTGACATTAAGCGATTGTTCATAAAAAAAAAAAAAAACGAAGAACTATTGCTAAGATTTGTGTCACTGAGATGTCCATACTCTAATCTCTCAATACTGAAAACTCTTGTTTCTTGAGAATTTCCAAGATTTCATTTCGTTCATAATGTGCAAGTAAGTTTTGCATAATGTATGTTTATTTAGGTTTTTCATTTGTAGATATTTAGCTATGAATTTATCGCTAAATTCATTATGGGGTATGATTATGAATGATATATAGAAAGTTTACCAAGTGTTGGAAGAGGTGCAACTTTGGTACATACTGCATGCAAAGAGTATGACACCGAATTCTCTTTAAAAGATAAGTTTACTGCCAAAGCTAACTCACAAACCCAGATTTAATGTAAATATGGAAATTAAAACCCATAAACACAACATTGCTCCAAAAAATCCAGACGTGGGTGGAAAAACCCATCAGGGGCATCCCTGCTTCCGACAACAAAAAAACAAGAAAAGATCTCCACTTCATACACGTCTTACACGAGCGGCACTCAGCTTGTACCCTCGCCATATCTTCAAAGTTGGACCTTGCTATCACTGAGGATCTCTCCTAACAATCCTATCTTTGGCACTGCTAGGACCGACTGCGAAAGACTGAACCTTCTCTTCAATAGCAGCTAACATGTGATGCTCAGAACGGGTATCATCACCGGGTGACATATGAAACGGTGCTGCTTCCTCTCACACAGATATCTTGGGCTGCATCCAAAGAAGAAGCATTCGACTGATTGGTATTCAATCACTAATGGATAAACTTAAGCCTTTGGTATACAGACATACTGTCTCCTTTATAGTGTCTATCAAATGATATGTTCCTTTTGTATGTCCTCATTCAGGCAACTTCAAACCTCTGTCTTTCCACTTTAATTTACAATTATTGCGTCCATTTCCCTACTCCACAACGTCTCTCACGAACCGCCTAAGTCAGGTCATTCCTTTCCAAAACAACTGCTCTCACAATCATCGCTCTGTTCATGTCGCTCATGCAAGTGTTTACCTGCAACAGTTTCGATGGAAAATTAACAACATAAAGCTCATGGAACTTACCTACAAAGGTAATGAGCACTGCGCCTTATTCTAGATTAAATATTTTAAAATATGACGAAATGAATATAGAATTTATTTATGAATCATCTTAGAGATAATGAAGGAGAATGATATTGAATCACACGCACACGCATAACCACACACACACACACACACACACACACACACACACACACACATATATATATATATATATATATACATATATATATATATGCACACATACACACACACAAACACTGTGGACAAACTCATACATACACATATATGTAGAATGACATATCTATGCCACAAGCTATGTATTCTTTGTAGTATTAACTGTCAAGAAAGTTTGCTCTGCTGTGTATGGTAAAAATGATTATCAAATATTGTGGTTTAACACAAAACTTAGATGTCACAATTCTGAATAGTTATTATAATTCCTTTTTATATGTGTTTGTCTAAGTAAGAATGAATATTTGTATATATGTCGATGTAGTATTTGTTTTTTTGTTTTTGCTTTTTTGGTGTTTTTTTTCAGGTCGTAAACAACGAAACATTCTAAAAAGGGAAAAAATATAGACAGCACTAACAGAAATAATAATGAAAGTATAAGGAAAATATTTACGGAAAAAAGGAAAATTAAAATGATGATTAAAATGTTTGATATCTGTAAAGAAATAAACGCCACAGTTGTTGGTGGCATATATGCATATATACAGATAAACCGACATACTTGCGCGCACACATGAATATATGTATGTGGTGTATGTGTATGTTTGTTCACATATATATTTTTTTATATATACACGCTAAACATATAAACATACGCACACACACACACACACACACACCACACACACACACACACACACACACACATATATATATATATATATATATATATATATATATCTATAAATATATGTATGTATATATATATATACATGCAGAAAGACTGAGATAAAGAGGTAAGTGGGAGAAAACAGAAATGAGATTGCGTGAACGTAGTTGTAGGTGGAAAAAAAGAGAAAAAGAGAATTTTGAATGTCAAAATATTAAAAAAAGGTGTCAGTAGAGATTGTAACGTAAACAGAATAAGTAATCTTCAAAAACTATTGTTCGATGAAAATGTGAATTCGCAAAAACGATCTTGTATATATAAATTATTGTTTACACATACATATTTGCATATATATATATATATATAATTATATATATATATATATATATATATATATAAAATATCTGTATGTATATTATATATATTACATGCAGAAAGACTGAGATAAAGAGGTAAGTGGGAGAAAACAGAAATGAGATTGCGTGAACGTAGTTAGTTGTAGGTGGAAAAAAAGAGAAAAAGAGAATTTTGAATGTCAAAATATAAAAAAAGGTGTCAGTAGAGATTGTAACGTAAACAGAATAAGTAAATCTTCAAAAACTATTGTTCGATGAAAATTGAATTCGCAACAAAAACGATCTTGTATATTATAAATTATTGTTTACACATACATATTTGCATATATATATATATATATATATATATATTCAACAACAATTGAGGAATGGCCTTAATAGGCCATTCGACCCACTAGAAGGAGCAGCCAGGACTCAAACCGCCAAGTAGTAGTAATTCAGAAATTAAAGGTAAATTTAAAAACATTTACCCTAATTCATCTTTAGACAATGCATTGTTTCGGTGTTTTTAATGGCAAACCAGCTTAATTAAATTAAATTAAACTAAGTCAATCCACCAAAGGCTACACCTCATCGGTAAAGAAGCCAAGGAGGGACAGATATACACGAGACAGCTGATTCTATGCCCTAGGAATATCTGCCCTAAAATTTTCAAAACTATCGTACTCGCGCCAACTTATCTCTCTCTCTCTCTCTCTCCTCTCTCTCTCTCTCTCTCTCTCTCTCCTCGTCTCCGCATCTCTCTCTCCTCAGCTCACCTCTCTCTCTCTCTCTCTCTCTCTCTCTCTCTCTCTCTCTCTCTCTCTTCTCATTCTTCATTCTTTCTGGCTTGCCTCACAACCATTCCCCTTTTTTTGTCTCCCTTTTTCTTGCTCCTACTCCTCCCTCCCGTCGTTGACCCGCGACGAGAGCTCTGCTACTGTCTTTCTGACCTGGCTTCCTTGAAGTGTTGACGGCATTTTCTGTTGCTCCTTCTCGTTCGGCTTAACAGCCCTTCTTGTCTTGTTATTCTCCTTGTCCTGTCTTTTACTGTCGTTACTGTCCTGTTTTTGTTACCATTTTTAACCCTCCGCAAAAAGATCTCAAATTTTATTTAATTTGCTTTTCGCGGGAAGGAAAGTTTCACATGAAGATGCGTATCGCCTTCACCTTCGAAACGCAGAGTATATGAAACCATGGCGACTGAAGAAGGGGAATTTTCCTTGTGTTATTTGTCCTGTACTCTATTTTCCGTTGTTTAAGAAAAATGTCCAGTTCCTTGGTTTTGTGCTTATGTTTTCGTTTCTCATTGTGTTCGGAGTTTTTTTTTTGGTGTCCTGTACCCATATATGCTTGTATATATATACATGTAGAGATAGGTACGTACATATATGTATGTATATATGCATATGTTTTATTTATTAATTTATTATATATATATATATATATATATATATTTACCAACTAAATGTGGCTGTGCCATAGAGGACGACGTTACTGTTGCTTTTAGCCCCAGGAAGACAACATGTCCAACTCGCTAACAACACACTGTGTGCATCCGATTAGCATTTGCGAGAGGATGTCATCATTCCCATCTCTCTAGCCTTACGTGAAATACACAGACCTGTGTATCTGGGTTGTTACCCGTCTTCAGTGTGTGATAATCACCAGCAAGTGATGTAAACTCATTTCACTGGCAGAATGCTATATCTTTTTTCCAACGACAAACTGTCGCTGATCTCGAAATAGGAGAAATAAGCTATACTAAATCCCTGAGCGATAGGTAAACAGTAAACGGTACGGAATAGTAAAATATCTTTGACAACTAAATGAGATTTAATGTAGGTTACTTCTTCTTTTAGGAGATGAGCGACAGTTTGTTGCTGAAAAAAAAATGACATAGTAGTTTGCGAGTGGAATGAGGTTTTATCATTAGCTGGTGATTATCACACACTGAAGACGGGTAACTACGCTGAAACGCGGATCTGCGTGCATCAAGTAAGTCTAGAGAACAGAGCGATGAACTCCCCTCGCAAATACTAATTGGACACAGACAGTGTATCTTTGGCCAACTGGAGGAGATGTCTTCCTGGTACTTAAAACTATAACAGCATTGTCCTCTGTGGTATCGTCACGTTTAGTTGGCGAATGTATTTTACGATTCCATACTTTTACTGTTTACCATTCGCTCAGATATTTAATATAGCGTGGGTATATATAGCGAACAACGAGACAAACAAATAGAAAACAAGACAAGTAACAAAAACGATCCTTCATCAGTTGTCGGCTGTCCATCTACTCCTCTTTTCAAGCAATTAACGACAACTGTATGTATGTATGTATGTATGTATGTATGTATGTATGTATGTATGTATTATATAATATATATATATATATATATATATATATATATTATATATATACATGCATATACCCACATATACATATACTTGCATATACATACATATACAATACTTTTATTTTTATATTCTTTTACTGTTCTGTTATTTAACTGCGGCCATGCTGGAGCACCACCTTTAGTCGAACAAATCGCCCCCAGGATTTATTCTTTGTAAGCCTAGTACGAACACACACACACACACACACACACACACACACACATACATACATATATATATATATATATATATATATATATATATATATACGACGTGCTTGACGTGCTACTTTTCGATTCCGTCTACCAAATCAATTCATGAAGATTTGGTCGGCCCGAGGCTATAGTAGAAGCCACTTGCCCAAGTGGGACTGAACCCAGAACCATGTGGTTGGGAAGCAAGCTTCTTGCAACACAGCCACTCCTGCGCGTATACACACACACATACTTACACACACACACACATATATATATATATATATATATATACATACATACATACATACATACATACATACATACATACATACATACATACATACATACATACATACATACATACATAC
>NC_042997.1:70587975-70627975 GCF_006345805.1 Octopus sinensis
TAATACAAAGAAAAACTGTCAGTTGTAATGTGAACAAACTGTAGTAATTTTCTCTAAAGCTGATGATGAAATTTAATTTTACTATAACGTAAGCAAAATGTTTAAGTAACATAGAAGCATATGTTTTGATAATCCTAGTTCACGTCTCGCATTAGATTCACATTTAACACAATTTCATTTTTACTTTGCTACTCAAGTAGCGATTATGGAATCCTAATTTCACTAAATATACAACGTTAATGCCTACGCTTTGAAAAACTAGCTTTGACACATTCGGAAAATACAGGTGAGTCACCGAAGCATTTGGCTACAGTAAAGTTTATGACTATATTTTGTGAGTTCTATTTAAGTTAATTTGGAATCAGTTCCTTCTAATTATAACTTTGATAAGTACATACACTGTTTTGGGAAAAAATAAAGTATTAACACAGTTTTGTTGAGAAAGGATTATTTAATGGGAAAATATCAAAATTAATTGGTAATGTCGCATATACAGGGAAAAATACATATCTCTCTTAGTGGGAGGAAGAAGATCAAAGCAGGAAAGAGAAAGAGGATGTTAAGGAAATAACAGTGAACCAGACCAACGAGTTCCTACATAACTTGAATATATATGTCATGCCGCATTTTACAGTTGCATACCTAAGTGAAATTTCCACTTATTCTTTCCAGGACCAATTATTCAAAAGCGCAATGTAGGAACATCCGTCATTGCAGCATAATTTGTTGGAGTCTCGGACTACATACCCCACTTACTGGTTTTCCCTAAATTTCTTTGAATTCCAATATTTAATTAGATGCAGATATGCATCGTTAACCAGATAGAGGAGATGTCCTCTTGGGGGTTAAAAAATCGCATTAAATCTGTTCGAATGGACAGTAATGTTGAAGTGTCTACGAACATTACTTGTTAGTACAATTGCTGCGTTGATCTCTTACATTTTAGAACTAGCATTTTTGCTAGATGCAAAATCAGCGACTGTAAGTCGCTTGAAATAAATATTGCCATCTCTAGCAGACGAGATTTCCAATACTGAAGAGAGACAGAAGTAGCCGAAAACCAAGTTGGTCAGCTGGACCTGTCACTAGAAGGTGGTAGTGGTTCCCTCCCTTGTTAGCAATATCTCGGATGCCGCTTAGCATTGTTGACAAGCTAGAGGAGATGTCCTCTTGGGGTTAAAAATCGCAGTACACTCTAATCTAACAGACAGCTATGCTGAAGTAGCTATGAACATTACTTGATAGTACAACTACTGCGTTCATCTCTTAGAGATTTTAGAACTAGCATTTTTGTTTGTTGAAAACTTAAAAAGTTCTTTGGTGTGATGGTATGAGTACATTCATGTAATACCGCTTCTATCACTAATATGTATGTATATATATGTGTGTGTGTGTGTGTGTGCGTGTGTGGTTGTGTGTGTCTGTATGTATCTATGTATGTATGCATGTATGTATGTATTATGTATGTATGTGTATATGTATGTATGTAGAGAGAAATTACAAAAAAAAATGACGGGTGTGTAAACAACAAACACATGTATTAGTTCAACGCTCGGGAAGTGAGAAAGTCTTTTATGTTTCGAGCCTACGCTCTTCAACAGAAAGGAACACAGAATAAACACGGAGAGAAAATAGAAAAGGTTTAGCGGCTACCGATCTATCATGGCGAATATATGTATGTATGTATGTATATATATAATATATATATATATATATATTATATATATATATATATATATATATATATATATATATATATATATATATATATATCACTGATGTATTTAAATTAATACTTTTAATAACTGTACAAATAAATACATGAAATTTTGATACAATATAAAGGACATTAAAAATGAATATGCACTAGTCAAATGTTGCAACAGCACTATATCGTATATGAAAAGTAACATCACTTAAATAGCAGCTATTTTCGCCTGCGCACGCCCATGTTCTTTCCTAACCTTGCACCATGACACCCTCAAGAGTTTCAGACTCTGCTCCTCTGATTTCCCTATTGATGCTCTCTTTCAGTTGCACCTGGATCTCCGCTTTGTTGATGTAAACCCTCTCTTTCATGTATCTCAAGAAAATGCCCGGGCTAGTCAAGTTTGGGGAACGTGAAGACCATTCAATGTAGACTTCACACAGGGTTCCAGCAAAATGGTACAACAGCTCATACCGCAAGAAAAACAATGCACTTGCTACGGCAGTGCTTTGGAGAGAGAATAATGACCCGCTACGGCAGTGTCAACTGGCAA
The DNA here is from genome assembly GCF_006345805.1 of Octopus sinensis. Lineage (NCBI taxonomy): Eukaryota > Metazoa > Mollusca > Cephalopoda > Octopoda > Octopodidae > Octopus > Octopus sinensis. The sequence continues at coordinate 70,590,237 of NC_042997.1, forward strand.
CTAAAGGAGAACATCAATAGAGAAATCAGAGAGGTGGGGTCTGAATCTCTTGAGGGTGTCATGGTGCAAGGTTAGGAAAGAACATGGGCGTGCGTAGCCGAAAGTAGTTGCTATTTAAGAGATGTTATTTTTCATATGTTCAGTAGTAATGATATTGTTGATAGTACAATGATCCTGCAGGAACACTTTCAGGTATCCACTGTATTTATTATACATGATGTGTTGTCAGGCTATTGAATGGTATTCAGGGGTTTGACTATTTTGTTGAGTTCACAGCCGTGTTTAACGTGCCATTAACATTCTTCCCATACAGCGTTATTAAATCTCGCAGATGTATGTTAAGACTATTGTACCAATATTCTGTAATAAGATGTGATCCTGGTAATTTCTTGCTTGTGAGTACGTTTGTGCGTAGGTGTGTGTGTGTAAAATTTTGTAAGTAATATTTGAAATTTAATCACTGAGAGCAGATGACTTTCTCAAGAGGAGCAAACTCAACGGTGACCTTAGTAATTTACCATAGATAACATGAGTGACAAACAAAATACAAAAATCAATAGACGCTCACAGTACATTAGATGTAAAATAAATTTCAGCTATTCGAAAATTTTTTATTACTATAATTTATCGGATATTGATTTATAATATCTGCACTACTTATTTAGAAATGTCAAAAATACGCAACGAGAAAAGGATATGCCAGGAAGGATCTGCAAACATTTAATTAATTATTAATACATACACCGACAAAATCATCCGTGTGATATGTTTATACACTCTCTCACACTCACACGCACATGTGTGTAACTGCAATTGGAGAAGCATAAAGGCATATATATATATATATATATATATATATATAAAATTTGTATGCAAAAATAGCGCGCGCACGCACACTCACACACACAGGCGCAAACACACATACGCACACATACATATTTGTATGCACACACATGCACATATATAAACTGAGACAAACAAGCGTGCTCACACACACATAGAAACGTACATTTAATGTCTCTGCAACATTATTTTAATATATATTACATCACTTTATTATTTTATTACCAAGTGGCGTTTCATGTGTGTGTTGGGGTTGTTTGTCTGTGTGATTCTGTGCACAAACTCATATACATATGTGCCCATATAAGGGTTCTGTATAAGCCATTGAGATATTTTTGCTCCCAGGAAAATAGACTGTGGCTGCATGGATATATGATAACAGAGAAATATACCACGGCCAACAAGGAACTTACATTCATGCACAGGTACACACAACTACGCACATACATATCGCACACATATACACGTACGTTGACATTCATGTGTATGTATGTATATATATATATATAAATGTATATATATGTGTGTGTGTGTTTGCGTATACATATATACATATATATATATATATATACATATATACATATATACATATATATATATATATACATACATATATATATATATATATATATATAACGGGAAAGTTAACGAAAATAAACAAAAGACGAAGGCAGGTGGAGCACAAACAAAACAAATGTATTAGTATAGCGCTCAGGAATAGAAATAGAAAAAGTCTTTTACGTTTCGAGCCTACGCTCTTCGACAGAAAGATACACAGAAAAAAACAAGGAGGGAAACACGGAGAGAAAAAAATGCGTGTAGGAGCTAACGATCTATCATGGCGTCCTGACTTCGGACAGTGGTCAGACGCGAGACACTATATATATATATATATATAGTGATAGAAAAGATAAGACAGCAAAAGAATGAAAGAGACCTCGATATTATCTAAATAGAGAAATGTATCTGTAAATGTAATATGTGACAATAAAACTCCGAGTTTCGGATGTCGGGGTGGAAATCCACGCTGCCATGGCGGATAACTGAAGAGATGGTGGTGTGGATTTCCACCCCGACGACCGAAACTCAGAGTTTTATCATGGCTACCGAATAATTATCACATATTATATTTACATATATATATATATATATATATATATATATATATATATTAGACAGAACACTTACTAGTCTTGGATGACTTATACTTATCCACTAACATTTTCTCCTGTAACTAGATAATTTCGAGAACTGTTGCTATGAATCTACATGCATGTATATCTGTGTCTCTGTGCGCGCGCGCGTGTGTTTGTGTTTGCGTGTGTGGTGTGTGTCTATATCTATATGCTTATACACACACACGTACACACACAAACGCATACACCCACACGTATACACACGTATTTTCATGTGTGTGTGTTTTTGTGAATATGAGTGTACAGATTTTGACATACGCTTATAAGTGTGTATGTGCATATGTGTGTGTTTGCTTCAGTACATGTCTGCGTTATATATAGCAACTTATTTGTGAATGGCAACAAACATAGACAGGACACACACGCACACACCACACACACACACACACATATTTGCTTTGAAGCATATGTGTATTGAGTTCTAATACCCAGTTATTAGTATCGGTATGCCTAAGTGAAATAATAATAATGATAATAATAATAATCATAATAATAATAATAATAATAATAATAATAATAATAATATATGAAGAGAGAGAGAGAGAGAGGGAGGGAGATGGAGATGAGAGGGAGAGAAAGGGAGAGAGCGGAATATAAAATTAAATGATAAACCTATAAAAAAAAGGTGCAGACGTTATAAAGAAGTATGTATAATAAACATGAGATAATTGGATAAATACAATTATACTTCGAAATATGAACTTGGTGTTTGCTGTAGTTGTTTAGTTCTAGGTCAAAATTTCTTGAACACACCTAAGGCCTGTGTCACTCAGTTGTGACAGCTAAATCTGATATTTTTTATATATATCTTTCCTTTGCTCCACAACATCTTGTGCATACTTTTCCTTTGAGGATAGTAGTGTATCATTTGATATTAATGTGGTTCTTTTCAGTGGGACGCGCAAATATGTAGACGTTCTTTAGTTGACTTGAATGCACTCAAGTATTCGTGCGTATGTGTGTGCCTGTGTAAGTGCACATATTGTGTGAAGTAACAGTCAATTTGCTCCTAAACTCTCAATGTAGAAGCACTCCATTAGTAAATATTCCAATATTCTGCAAGTTAATTTAGATAATAACCTTATTTAAACATCTGGGAATCGTGTGTGATAGTGCATATATACATACATACATATGTATATATATATATATATATATATATATATATATATATATATATATATATATAATATATATATATATACATATATATAGATTGGTGGATGGATGCATGCATATAGGTACACATACACACGCGCGCACATACATACATCCACAGACCTAAACGCATGCACACCCACATACACTCATATATGTATATATACATACATATGGTTTGTCACAGTCAATTAGTATATGTGCACGATATTAAGTTTGAGAGAACCCTCGGTAGTACTCACGTAAGTAGATCAATGCATTAATGTACTTCTGATGGGTGAATTCAACTTTCCAAATATCAGATGTTCAGATGGTGATATAATCACAGAAATGACATGCAAAGAGCGATGTCAAACAGAATCTCCGATTCATCTCACGAAAATGGTGTTTATTGAGCTCTCTCCAACCAGAAACGATAACATCTCAGGATTCTACTTCCCCAACAATGTGGAAATTATCCACAATGTGAAGATATCACCGGTAATCTTCTCAGACCAAAACATTTAAGTACTGACAATGTATGGTCCAAAACTAGTTAAAGATGTATTTCCCACAGATGACACCCAAAGCCAGTCCAGTCTCAACTTCTACAAGGCTTACTGGAATTCAATTGAAACATCTCCAGCACAATTGGCTTAAAAGTTTCTCTATATATGACATTAATAAGAAGCATAAATTCATGTCAATAATGCGAGTCACATGTGTTATATTGGTCCCAGAAAAAGAGCTATTCCCGAGACAGGAGAGTTCTTATGAGACGAAGGTTTAAGATCTCTAATCGTTTAAATAAATATTTTAAGGATAAACTTACAATAAACAATTTATATTTGAAAGGGATAACCATTAATTATTACTTATAAGACGCCCAAGGATTCACACAGTGGGTGAACATGGACAATTTTTCTTTACGGAATTGCTTGGAATTCAACTTGGCCGTGATTTTACCTCAGAACATAGAATATCGCGCAAAATTCTTTGTTCGCTAACGTAATCTAATCTGGTTATCCACTGACATAAGGATACACATGAATTAATAATTAAAAATAACAAGATTACATGTTAACGGATGAACAGAATCTCATGTTTTAATGTAGAATTGTTCTTTCAAATACCCTTCATACGAATAAGTAGTTCTAATATACGTGTATGCTAAACAAACATTATGCATGAATATATATTTAGAGATACGCCATGCATAAAATGGAGACGACTCAGTTTAACGAATATATATACGAAATCTTATCAATAAGTATCCGGACTGTTGCCATAGTGACGAAACTAAAGCACGCAGAGTGAAGACGCTCGGCACAGACTGACCTTGAACTCTGCCGTATTTACGTTCTAGCTCATTGGCACTGTTTACTACAGCGCTTGGAAGGAAGGTGTATAGCATGTGATCGTCGCATTGACCATGACAGAGCAAGTTCTCATGGTGACATCTACTCAGAGGCATGCACAAAGTTGCAGAAAGTGTATGGAGAGGAATGTATGAGGCGCACACAAGTGTACGAGTGGTTCAGACGTTTCCAAGATGGCCAAAAAAATGTCGATATTGACGAACGTTCTGGGAGACCCGTAACCAGCAGAACGAGATCAACATCGCAGATGTGCGTGCAGCTGTGAGGAAAAATTGTCGAATCAGGATCCGGAGGATGTGCAGATTAGTTACGGTTCAACTCAGTCCATTATCACACTAGATTTGGGAATGAGTCGCGTGTCTGCCAAGTGTATGCCAAATCTGCTTTCAGGTGACCAAAAAGAACACTCGGGCTTCCGTTGCACAAAATTTCCTTGATTGTGTTGAGAACAATGAAAAGTTTTTGGCAAAATTTGATGCGGATTTTTGCTCACCTTTCTCACACGCTACACAACTTCCTTCCAAGCACTGCTGTAAACATCGGAAGCGAGTTAAAGCGGTAAAGCTTAGTCTGCATGCACAATAGGGTTGAAGGTCACTCCGTGCCAAGTGGCTTTACTTTCCGTGCTTTAGCTTTGTTACTACAGCAACATTGCGCATACTTATTGATCAGACCACGTACATATATATATATATGTATGTATGTATGTACATATATTTATAAACTCATATATATATTATATATATATATATATATATATATATATATATATATATATATATACGTATGTGTGTATGTATATATATATATATATAGTCAATAAAAAGGGTAAAATTAATTAATTATTAATTAATTTGACCGAGCAGTGTTCGGTATGTAAAACGACCATTTACGGTATATTTGAAATATTACTTGAAATATTTGAAAGTTATAAAGTTATAAAGTAATACCCTATTTTTATAAAGTAATATATACTATATATATATATATATATATATATATATATATATATATATATATAATATATATATATATATGAAGGCGCATTGTTGAGTGTTTTAGAGCATCGAGCTTATGATCGTGAGGTTGTAGAAATAAGTTGCGACGTCACTGGTGCCAAGCTGCATCGGCCTTTGCCTTTCCTTGGATAACATCATTGGCGTGGAGACAGAAGGTTGTTATGCATGGGCGGCTGCTGATTTTCCATAAAGAACCATGCCCGGACTTGTACCCCGGAGTGCAATGTTCTGGGTACAATCCTATGGTCATTCATGTCCAAAGGGGGACACCCTCACCCTCCTATATATATATATATATATATATATATATAATATATATATATATATTATATATATATATATATATATATATATATATATATATATTTAAGTAGAGGTTAAAGTAGCCTCATTAAGTGACAGAAAATATCCAATGAATTACTAGTTTGTTGCCTATTATTTTGATGTGAATAATAATATTCCTAAAATAATAGGCTGAAGTATAAATCTAGGTTTATAAAAGTTCAAATTGAAATCCAAAATATGAAGAAGTAGTATTAACATAATTTATTAACTGCACAAATTCAACATGTTCTCTTACAGCTGTTTTGATTTTGACCGAAAGAATTAAATTACAGCAATAAAAACCTCGTCTGAGATGTAAAATGATATACCGTTAGGTTTTTACATGTTATTCTTTCGAAACATCTCAACAGAATGATTCTCATTTAATTAATTACTAATATTAGTATAAACCTTGGCCAGAGGGTAATAAGTTGTATAAAGGTAATAACTGGTAAATAAAGGTTATATAAAAATACACGAGGGTCGCTGAAAGGTTCCTGGCTTTAAGGGTATCGCAAAGGGCTTGGTTGGTGGCCCAACCTTCTGGGTTCTTTTAGAGGGTTTAGAAAAACTGAAGGACCGCTACAGTAACTGTGTGAATCTGAGAGAGGAATATGTTCAATAAATTCATTAACTGATCGTTCTGTATTTCCTTTTACACAAAGCCAAGCACTTTTCAGTACCCTCTCCCTTATACCCACCTATATATATATATATATATATATCAATAAATATAGTTACAAATACATTAAAGGCAGTCTACCATCGTGTCAGAACTTGGGAAAGGAAAAACGGCCATAGAAATATCAATAATTCTAGGAAGAGATTACCGAACAGTGAAGAAATATGTGCAGTCTCCTATTTTTGTCTGGTCGAGGACAGATAAGAGTAAGTCGAGGGTTGCTTCGAATCGTACTCTGTAAACATGTGAAAAGCAAAGTTGTGCGGAACCTATGTCTGACAAGTAGAGAAGTTTTCAAACGTTGTGGCAAGGAAGGCGTAGCGAAAACTGCCATGTGACGCCTCTTGAAGCAGGTAGCCAGGAATGTTAAACCTGTTACTAGAGGAAGAGGCCGAAATGGGCAGAATAATACATGAAGATAGATTTTTCAACAGTTCTGTTCACTGACGAATTCCGTGCTACCCTTGACGGACCAGATGGCTGGAGTAAAGGTTGGGAATCAATCAGCGGGAACCGTCCTCATAGTTTGAAACGCCAACAAGGGGAGGTGGGTCATGTTTTGGGCTGGCATCGTTGGTGGTATGATGGTCGGACCATGGATGGTCCCAGATGACATTAAGATGACATCGAAAACATATGTTTCCTTCTGAAAGAACAATTTCCAACCGTCGTTCAAAACGCAAGATCTTTCATTCTAGAGAAAGTTGGTCTTTATGCAAGTGTCCTAAAGAGGCGCGTTTACCAAGATGGACGACTTTTTACAAGTACAGTTGCCCTCTAGGATGCTATTGAAGATGTTTCTCAAAGCATGACGCAAGAGGATATCTTCACCTTGACTAATTCAAAGGATCAGTGCGTAAGGAGGTTTATTGCATGTGGAGGATCATACATAAAACATTAGCAACTGCATGACAACATAATCCCATGATTATTTTCATTCGAACGTATTTACCATTAATTTTTTTTTATGAATTTTTTTTGTTAAACATTTACTGTTGAATTAAATAAACGTTTGTTATGACACAATTATCACTTTTATTATATTTGCCTAATAATTTGTGGCGGTGAAAATGTTACACAATTACAAAAATGGTCACAATTTGTTGGCGCCTGCGCAGATCCAATGTATTTTGTCAGAATGCGCGCAGATAGTTATTGTCATCAGTCAGTGGGAAAACAATGGTTTTGAACGAATATACATTTATTTACTGAGAGAAGATTAATTTGCCTGATAATGTGGGACGCAGTGTATACAGTATATGTATTTGTGTGTGTGTGTATGTGTGTGTATGCGTGTGTGTATGTGTGTGTAGGTGTGTGTTCACATATATACTTGTATATATCTTTAAATATATATGTATATACTTGTATATATATATATATATATATATATATATATATATATATATATATATATACATATAACTGTGTGATTGTGTGTGTGTTTGTATTCGCCTGTAAGTGTGTATATACTTACATATGGTGTTTGCACTTGATTTATATACATTACTGTTACTATTACGAGTACTCCAACCACAAAAGCTATGTATTAATGAAGTTTCCGTATGATAGCTTAAAGTCATGTTTTTACATCAGATTTCTTTTGTCAACAGCCGAAGTCTTTTTATTTTATATTTCACAGCAAAGTTATCATCAAAGGATATCGTAATAAAATTGTAATAAATTATTACACACACATGTAAGAGTATAAACTCGAAACATAAGCATACGCACACACAGATATAGTTGTGCGTCTGTGAGCATGTGTGTGTGACTAGGAATGAAGTATATATGTGTGTATGTTTGTGTGTGTATATGTATATATGTATGTATGTGTGTATGAATAGTAATCGCGAGTTGTTATATATAGACATCTTCATGTCATCAACAGGATGTCACGGAACCTCCGCTAGCATTCTTGCACGGGGCGTAACAGTCGGCACTTCTGTAGCGTTTATCAGATAATAGCGGTGTCTAACGTCAAGAGCGAAGGAAGGACGGAGGCAGACGGAAGAGATAGTAAAATAGGGATTTTGTTGCTCGTCGGTGTATGCGTCTGTTTGTATGGAGGAGCACTTTAATATATATCTCTAAGTATGCGCGCCATGATGTATGTGCGTAAATGTCTGTGTGTTTCAGCATGTATGTGTGTGTGTGTGTGTGTGTACGTGTACACATACATATATATATAAGTTTATGTATGAAGTTTGTGTGTGCCTATGTATTTTAAATAATTGAATACAAGGGGAGTGTTTCTAGGTTTAAGAACTGGATTCAGGATAAAGAAAGATTTAGTGAATCGTTTATATTTATACTGTAAAAGAGCGATGACATATATATATGTATATATCTATGTGAGTGTGTGCATGCATATATATATATGTATGCATATTTCTCTATACACGCACACATACATACACAGACGTACATATACACATACACAAAAAGCACGCACTCGCGCACACACATGAGTACACATATACCTCTCACATACACCACACACATACACACAAAACGCATACATGCACATGCATACACACACAATCATGCACACTCATACACACACGCACATACACACGCCCACACGCGCATACACGCGCGGACACACACGCTCGCACACAGGAACGCACAGATACCACCACATAACACAACCCCACGCACACTCATATGTACACACGCTCATACACGCACACGCACACATACACACACGCATACATACATACGCACAGCTACACGTATGCGCACACGTCAATGCCCATATAACTCAAATATACTTCCCACGCACACGACACACAGACAACACGCACATACATGCACACATAACACAACACAAACACCTATACACTCGCACACACTCACATACATCCACGCGTACACACACGCACATCCGCACACGCGCGCACAGGAATGCACGCACACCCAACAGACAAAAGCCCACGCAAACAGCTACATACAAACAAAGGCACATATGCACGCACACATGTACACAGAACTACACGCACATACACACGTACGCGCACACACGAACAAGAACGCACAGAAACCTCCACACACACACAACCCCTCGTTCATATACACTTACACACGCACACACACATATACACACACGCGCACACATACACACATGTACACACGCACATACACACGCGCACACACACATATGCACATGCACACGCACACACGCACACACACACGCACATGAACGCACACATACAACACAGTCATATATACACGCACACACATACTTCAAACTGCCAGTCAAACACCTTTGTGCTGACCATTCCTCTACGCACGAGTGAAGAGACACACAACTACACAAAGCATCGCCACTCCTGTTACCACGCTGCTGAATTCTTCCTACATCATTAAGAGACACAAAGTTCACTCACACATACATATAAAATAGCCAAAATCACACAAACACCACGCACACAATACAAACACACACATACACACACACGTGATATTACACACAGAGAGACTTGTGCGCATGCACATACCCACACATACAGAAGCATACCCCCTTTTCTTACTCTTTCCTGTCTTAGAAAGAATTTTTCTTTACCCATTCCGTTCCGGTCATTTCAAAATGCAGCCACATGTGGATGGTTGGTGATTTTCTTCCCTCATCTTCCTTTCTATTTGGACTTTCCTCTGTTACTCGAAACGTTAAACCATCTTTCTTTCCTTTCCTGACCGTCTGCTAATACTTTATGTGTAGCACGTCCTCGCGTTGTAGTTTTATCATGTTTATTCTTCTTTTTGGATTTACATACATACATACATACATATATGTGTATGTGTTTGTTATAGTTTTGAAGGTGTAACGAAATCGCTTTCCCTCAGTCACTCAGCGACATATACTTCGAAGTTACTGGACTTCCGCTTACCATAACTATTAAATTTGAAGCTGATTTTTTCTTATCTTATAACTCTAAGTACCAAACGTTTTGTTAAATTAAACCACGCGACATGATTTTGGTGCTCAAGTTGCTGGATATACTAAGCAAATTTCACTGAAAGCGCATTCCTACTGTCTTATAAAATGAAACCTATATTGGATGATGTAATATTTTCGAGCATTAGTTCATTCTCAATTCCGTTACTCTATATTTGTCCATGTGTAACTTGGTGGTAAACAACACCAAAAATAACCCAGTGTTCTGAAGGTGGAAATTAGTTTCGATATTTGCACATTTATCCTATGAGAATGATTCAGCGTAAGTCAAAATTATGGTACCGTATGTTAAAACTTCTTAATGGCAAATAGTTTCTCACTTTTGCTAGTTCATATATTTTCGTTATTTAACATATATTTGTTAGTGGCGAAGGTAAAGTATGCACAATACCCACTTCTAGTTTTTTTTTTCCAAATTTTTTCAGATTTCTGTTTTCGATATAGGAGAATGCGATTTTGCCCAAAAATCATGCTTTCAAAATTTTTATTTCCTCCATCCCCTCCCGACCCCAATTTCTTAATTTTTAACTTTTTTCGATATTTTTAAAAATTTAATCCACGTAGAAATATACAGAGATTACAAATCTGGGGATTTTTTAGCTTTAAAGTTTCATTTTTCTTAAATGTCTCTCTTCCCACCTCAGCTGTCCATCACTTCCCCGCTTTCAAAAATTTTAAATCTCCGAATATTTCACTTTAGTCTGATGTTTCACGCATGCGTAGAATTGTACTGAAATAGCAGACGTCAAAAATATTAGACCACCACCAAAAAAACCGACATGCTAAAAACAACAGCTAAACGACATTATTTCTGGAAAAATTTTCCCGCTTTCAAAAAAGCTAGAAGTGAAGCATTCGGAGTTTTTATCTTTTTGAAGGCTGGGATGTGATGGGAGGAGGTCGGGGATGGGGATTTGAGTATCTCTTTAAGAAAAATTTGTAATCTTTGTACTTTTCTACGTTAATTATACACACACACACACACAAAGAATTCGGAGAAAGTTAAGCATTTTAATATTGGGGTTGGGAGGGGTGGAATTATATACTTTGAAAACGTGATTTTTAGGTAAAATCCTAATCTTCTATATCGAAAACATAGAAACCAAAAGAAATTTTGGAAAAAAGGGTGGGGCACAAATCTCACCTCCGACATGCTAGAAACAACAGCTAAACGACACGTGCTTCGATCAGAACTCCGCCGAACTTTTTTTTATCACGTAATTCGTATAGAAACTTAAGAGGAAGATTTTCAGAAACCGCGCCCCACTCCACTTATTTTCCGACAATTTCTTCGTATTCCAATATTTTCGATATAGGAAATTAAGATCTTGCCCCCAAAACACGTTTTCAAAATTTTCCCCCCTCTCACCCCAATTTTTAAATTTTAAATTTTTTTCAGATTTTTTTTTTTTTTGTAATCCACGTATAAAAATAGAGATGACGAATCTTTCAGAATTTGTCTTTTTATTTTTCTTAAAGAAACACTTAAATCCCCTTCGCTAACTTCCAGCCACTTCCCTATTCCCTACTTTCAAAAAGATAGAAATTTCAAATGTTTCACTTTTATCTTTTTTGATAGCGGAGAAGTTTTTTTCATAAATATTGTCGTTTAACTGTTGTTTCTAGCATGTCGGTTTTTCTGGTGGTAGTCTGATATTTTTGACGTCTGCTATTTCCGTAGAATTCTACGTATGCGTGAAACATTAGACGAAAGTGAAACATTCGGAGTTTTTAGCTTTTTGAAAGCGGGGAAGTGATTGGAAGGGACATTGAGTGTTTCTTTAAGAGAAATTAAAAATTAAGAAATTGGAGTGGGAGGGAAATTAAAATTTTGTAAGCGTGAGTTTTGGGCAAAATTGCATTCTTCTATATAAAGGAAATTGAAATCCGAGAAACTGTTTTTTTAAAAAAAGAACGGAAGTGTGTGGTGTGTACGCGCTTTACCTTCGCATGGTTATTTGGCATTATGTCCCTGTTCATTTCAATCGAACATACGGCACACAAGCATACAAACATTTTAGTATGTATGTGTCTATGTATGCGTGTGCTTGTAAGCATAATTGGATCACGTGTGTGCCTTGGGTTAAGACATTTCTTTCTCGATCACAATCTTCTAAGTCAATTGTACTACACTGTTTTCTGAATATATGTGTTCAACTAAAAATGCTCCAAGCCTTTTGAATAAGATCCGGGAGGCAATAATGTGACAACCTTGGCATTGGGTGTGCTTATGATTCCAAGATTTTACAGTAGGGCAACACAGTATCTCGCTGTTGTTCATGAAAGACTTCATCCATATGTCATTAGTATAAATCATGCTTTTGCACTCTTATTCAATAAATAATTTACCCTGCTGACTCAGCAACTGCAATACAAGAATTATTGTCTGCACAAGTATGTACGTACACGAGACTGATGATATGATACTGTGTCCAAAGAGAAAGTAAATTGTTTTAGAAATTAAATCATTCGAATACACCATTCATTTACATATTGGGTAAGAGAGTGTGTCATCAAAATCATACAATCTATAAATTGCTGCCCACGTGGTTAATGTTCTAGTTCTCATAGCTGAATTCATGGTGGAATTAGAGAGGAAATTCCTGGCATAGGAGCTAATTCTAGAATTGAAAGACCACAATGTAAAATTAGCAAAGACTTAGTAAGGAGAAAAGAAAACAGGACCCTTCTATCTTGAAGGAAATGGCCTTGCTCTGTCTGCAGAAAAGAGTAGGTATAAATGTCATATATTATAACTCAATCTAAGCTATGGTCATAAAAGTGGTGTAATGGAATTACAGGCAGGCTAAGAAAGAAAGTAAGCTCCATATATGACAGACTAGCGAGAATGGTTTGTACAGCAAGCAGAGCGTGAAATAGATTCCCTCAAATCAAAGGATAATTTAATAGATTTAATCGAATTAGGGGTATAGTAGCTAAGGTAAAAATTAGTTGGGAAAAGTCCAGGATATTAATATTGCTGGTGACGATTAAGGTCTGCGCTCTCAGAATTAAAAAAGAAACAGTTATGTATTAGAATTCCGATACTGCATACAGAAGAATAGGTCACACCAAACCCTTATGCACCAGTCACTATATCCAACTTACCCGATTTTAGACCTACCAGATCTCTCTACTCTTACTAACTTCAAATTATCATCCTTCAACTGTTGTTCTTTCATTCATTCATTCCGCATTTCTGACCATCTCTTACTCTCATTTATAATTTTGCGACCACTAGCCATTTCAATTCCTGTTCGCCAGTCTCTACTATATATATATATATATATATATATATATATATGTAGTTAATCCAAACATGAACAAAGAGAAAAGACAACGCGAGGACGTGGAACAAGTATAGTGTTATTGGACGCCCAGGAAAGGAAAGAAAGAAGGAGGATTTAACGTTTCGAAGGGAGCTCTTCGTTAGAAACATAGAAAAAGGAAAGGCCCATTGAAGGGAAGACGGAGGGAAAAAATCGCCAACTATAAACACGCTGTCACATATTGAAATATATATATATATATATATATATATTATATATATATATATATGGGGAGGTGCATGTGTGTATATGTATTTGTATGTATATATATATGTGTGTGTGTGTGTGTATGTGTGTGTGTGTGTCTTCCTATGTATTTATAAATGTATGACTTTATAAGGGCTGTAAGTATTCCACATCAGGATTTCCAGTTATTATTTATGGATTTAGAGACAGCTGTCTTCAGGATGCTCGGTGGTAGTTGTTGAGGCAAAAGAGAAGACAGTCATATGTCACATAATGTGCAGCTTGAACGGTATAGTCTTCTCTCAATCGTCCATGGATATTAAAGAACATTTAGAAATAGGAAACCATAAGTGTTTACACACACAGTTTTGTCTGTCTATGAGAATGACTGCCATAAAATTTCTTTTATTAACAAATGTATTATTCTAAAGGAACCAAAGCAAATGATGAGCTGAAAGACTAAGCTAAAACTGAAAAAAAAATACGTATATATTATCTCCTTTCGACATAAGTGACAAACCAATGGCTGATTTCATATTGCATGTGACATGGCGGTGGCTTATCTTTTGCATCAGCGAATTAGGAGTGCGTTGATGATCGCGACGTTCAATTTCCAAGACATTGCGGTCAAAATTTAGGACAGAAAAAGATATACCAACGCAGAAAAGCACACACACGCATATCAAGATATACAAACGTATACATACTATTTACTATTATTTTCATTCCTTCACCAGTTTCAGCTCGAGGGCTGCGACTATATATAGGCATGTATGTATATATGTACGTACGTATGTATGTATGAATGTATGTATGTATGTATTATGTATGTATGTATGTATATTTCTGAAGAAAGTGATGCTAATCACTCACGAGCCTGCTCCTCTTTTATACCCTCCTCCCATTTATGTATATATATATATTATATATATATATATATATATATAGTGTAATAAACATATATGTACGTACCTACATCTACATGTATATATACATGCATATATAAATATATATACGTGAGTACAGGACACCACAAAAAGACGTAGAACTCAACAGAAACGAAAACGGAAAAGCCATTTGTTTACAACAGAAAGACAGAGACGTGGAACATGACGAGAACGAAAACGGGAAAAACAATATTTACAACAGAAAAACAAGGTACAGGACAAGCTACACAAGGAAAATCCCCAATCATCAGCTGTCGCTAGTAGACTTAAGCGTGTTTCGAATGCAAGACAGGACACGACTCGCCAATACTAGGCCTTCCTGCGAGAGAATTAAAATAAAATAACCTCGCAGAGGGGTAAAACAGGCAGGAAAAAAATGTAACACAAATAGGATGTAACAATAAAACTGCACACTAAAATACAAGATAAAAATACATGTACAAGAAAATACAAAACGAGAAATAAAATACAATACGAGAAATCAAAATAAACAAGAAAACAAACGAGAAAAACAAACAGGAAGCCTTTGTTCTGGCTGGGACGGAAAAGGTTCTTGCAAGCGCATGGAAACATGACTTTACGGTTTGAAAGCAGCGTGCAAAAGGATTTCTGTTGAGTTCTACGTCTTTTTGTGGTGTCCTGTACTCACGTATATATATTTATATATGCATGTATATATACATGTAGATGTAGGTACGTACATATATGTTTGTATGTATGCATATATTATATTTATTACACTATTGTCTGACAGCGCTTCGCGTCGGGTTCGTTCGATTCTTCGTTTCGTTCCGTTTCTTATCCTCCCAGTATTGTTTTATATATATATATGTGTGTGTGAGTGTGGGTGCGTGTGTGTGTGTATGTTTGTATATATATATATATATATATATATATATATATATATATATATATGTACATAACTATATACAACCATACAATTATACATACATAGATATATGCATATATATACATGCATGTATGTGTGTATATAAAAACATATATATGTATATAGAGAGAGAGAGAAAGATAGATAGATAGATACATAGATACATAGATACATACATACATGCATACATAACATACATACATACATACATGCATACATAACATACATACATACATACGTATATACATACTTACATAAACTTTCCAGAAGTTTGTGATTTAAATGCATATGACTATGTCTAGATATGCAACCATATGCATGAGAATACATACATAAAACCAAACATACGAATCTACACGTATACATGCATACAAAAATACACTGTTGATGTTGTTGAAATTCCAATGAAAGAGCCTGGGATCTAGGTTAGAAACCGGCTGTTTCTCTATTGGCAAGAAATCTTGATATAAAACTGAATACCTTCATTCATTCATTAATTCATACATACATACATACATACATACATACATACATACATACATACATACATACATATATACATACATACATGCACACATACATACATACATGCACATATACATATATACATATATACATACATACATACATACATACATGCATACATGCATACATACATAGAAATATGGACACAGAGAGAGACAGACAGACATTAAGAAAGAAAGAAAGAAAGAAAGGAAGGAAGAAAGAAAGAAAGAAAGAAAGAAAGAAAGAAAGAAAGAAAGGAAGAAAGAAAGAAAGAAAGAAAGAAAGAATGAAAGAGATGTGTCAATTCACACAAAGAGGCATAATCATATGAGAATACGTGTTTGTTTCTATATTCATACTTACGCGTATTTATGTATTTCTAAGAGTGAATCTCCGGGCGACATGAAACCGAAGATTAAACCGTAAAACAAGTACATAATGAACAAAGAGTTGGGGGATCAAATATGTACGAATTATATACACTGTTGCTTAGATAAACCTCAACAAGGTTGACTGACAGATTGCCGCTGAATTTCTCTCATCTTCACAAGTCTATTCTATCATCTAAATTTATCTCCCGAGGTGGAGCCACCGTCCACGTACCTACGCCCGCAATTTACACTTATTCACCCTATTTCTTTCTTTATTCTTATTTTTCTTGCATGGGTGCTGACTCTTGGCTTTACATTTTAGATTTCTAGATCTGTTTCTCTTTCAATATACGGAGAAAATTCTAGATTACATTTTCATTACCACTTACAGACGCTCCTGTACATGCCCAGTTGGCAACATCTCAAACAACAATGATTCTTATTAGATAAGTAAGATATTTTCGCTTTCAATATATACATTGCCATTTTGTGTTGTTTCTTTTTATTATTCAGCATTTGGCCTTTTTTCTTGTCATATTAAACATAATTTCTCTCGACAAATCATGCCTGTTTGTTCTTTAATGTTCATAATTGTTTGTTATATGACGCAAAGAAATGCATATTTCGTCTTCTTTTTCTGTTTCCCACAACTTTTACACTTCCATTTTCTTCTAATTACACTCATTCCCTCACACACGTAAACAAACACACATACACACGCGTATTTATTCATGCATATAAGCACATACAGAAGTCTATACACATCACGCACGTATTTGTGAGTGTGTGTATATTTATATATATGTGAGTGTGTGTATATATATATGCATGTATATATATACACACTCACTCATACATACACACACATACGTATATATTCATGCATGTATGTATTTATGTATGTACGTATGTTAGACGAAAAACGTTTGTAAATGTACGTCTGTAAACGTGTTTTTCGCACTTGGGTAACATGATTAAATCTGGCTTCTTGGTTTTCCGTCTGAAGTACCACATTACATAAAAAAATATGATTAAAAAATAATAAAACATAATTACTTAAGATTCGCACGAGGCTTAAGACACGCGGCTCAAGATAAAATGTTGAATAATTTATTTTGTTCAACAGTTTAACACGGGTAATGTAGTTTAACTGGAGCCTAGCCGAATTTTTCAGTCTACAAATATATGATTTATCATTTTAGCAACATGATAATAAAGAGCAGCATTTATATTAGTTGATTTTTGGTAATTAATTGTTTTATTGTAGAATTTGAAAGAACAGTTCTGAGTGACTGAAATAAATATATAAACATTTACAAACATTGCTTGGGACACAATACAACATATTAAATATGTAAACATAAATATGCAGATGTGTGAATTCATACACACATACATACACGCATGCATATATATATATTATATATATATATATATATATATATATATATATATATATATATGCATGAATATTTTGTTGTGCCTAGTAAGAGTCATTATGCCAATATAATATATATGTATGCATGCATATACATATACGTTTATATACATACATATGCATATACATACATACATACATGTATGTATGCATACATGTATGCGTATTTGTGTATGTGTGTATAAATAAATATATTCTAAAACTGCATTACAAGTGTAATGTTTCTTCAAGTCAAGAGAGATTAAAATTATTTAGCCTTACTTCCTCGGAGGCTGAAATCCATGTAAAAGTAAGAAATACCTCTACCATAACTATAACAATACCCTATTCAGAATAATACATTCACTGATATTTCAAAAGGTTCCAGATTTCAAAGAAATGCGGCAAATGCAATTGATGCGGTGTTAAATTTAAATAGCCAACTATGTATCATATTTAATGCATATACACTGTTGACAGAAAGGATACTGCAATTTTCTTCTGAGATAAAATCTCTTATAGAAGTACTGTTTTGTAAAACACGATATATATATATCAAAGGGAGACGATTGTCCCGATGCATTTCGGCTCCCTTTGACCTTGTCGATGACATTTACTCGCAGGCACATGCTTAATCCTCGTTTCCAGATGAATGAAAGCCAAATCGGCCGCCTGTAGGACATGAACAAAAACAAAAGCCAAAATGAGTGATATAAATAGAATTGGGTAGTTATATTTTGTGCATTACCGCTTTTACCGCTCCACTAATTTTGAATGGGATTTTTATTAAGGATTTCTAACTTTGATAGTTTACAAATATCCGTGTTGTGAAGTAGTTGATTGTATCGTTAGCAGTGTTAGCTACAACAGAAGAATCGAAGCCCCTGTCATGCCATGTCATTGTCCACCAAGGGAATTTTTATACAGCTGCTTTAGATTTTCAAAATAACAGGTTATAGAAAAGTGCATTTTGTATAATGCATCCTAAGGTCCTCCGGACATCGGAAAATCTGGGGATTGCTACAGCTAGAATGTATTTAATCGGTTTTTTTGTTCAGCTATAACTTACAACTAAAAAACAATCTTGTATGCCACTCAATATTCTGCTTATTGTAAAAAGCAAAAAAAAAAAAACAACTATAGTTAATTTATTCATCCTGACAAGTAGTATTTTTACGCCATCTAAACACGACTGTTCCTAGGAACCAACGATACTGCAATTTTAAACTCAGGAGGTTATCTCCTCAAGCTGGTTACACTGTGCACTCTGCATTTGATATATATTGCAAGCAGGGAGAGAACTATACACACACACGTGTGCGTGTATATATATAATATATATATATATATGTGTGTGTGTGTGTGTGTGTGTGTGTGTGTGTGTGTGTGTGTGTGTGTAGGATATTCAGTTATGAATCACATATATGTAGTCATTATTGTTGCTTTGGATATATTTGTTATTGCTGATCACACAAACAGATCAAGGATCCAAATTTCTACTCTTCTTCAGGATACCTAAGACTTCCTATAATACTTAATGTACCCTTTTTATTTATTTATTTATTTTGTTAGAATGTAGGATAGGGTTTTAAGAGAATTTGCTTGCTTTTACAGGTTGAGTGGCAATCTTTGCTGGCTTGTAATGTTGAGTTTCCTGAGACTGCTTTCAGCAGGGAAAACGTTGATGTCGTAGGCAGAACACAGAAAAGGTAAGTATTGAAACTGAAATGAAATATACTTGATAGAAATATTAGTTTCTAATTTTGGCACAATCCAGCAAGTTCGGCTAGAGAGTGGCTCGTCGATTAGTTTGACAGCAATGATAAAGTTCTTATTGACCCCGAAAGGTTGAAAGGCAAAATCAAATCCTCGGCGGAATTCGAACTCAGAAAGTAAAGACGGGCGAAATACCACTATGCATTTTTGCCAGACGTGCTAACGTTTCTGACAGCTCACTGCCTTAAACTTGACTGAAATATTAAAATATAATAACGTTTCAAATATAAGAACATGCTTGAGTGTCGATCGACATCCTAAATCCATATATGATTCCTACTTATTTTATCGAATACGGCACACAAGAAAAACAATAAATTCAGATTCTTTCGAACACACAACTTCAAGGGACGAAATAACTGAAGACTCCGCTTTTTGTCAGAAGACTTTAGATTATGCCAACCAACATTTTCAATATGGAAATAAAATATTGATCTAAAATTCTTATAGAAATATAACGTGGATTTATTACATTTTATAGAATCTTCCATGCTTTGTCCATCAAACATTTCAGTTAATAATATTGCGTTCAAAGTTTGGAGTAAGGCCAACAATTTCGGAAGAGGGATAGGTCGATTAGATCACCTCCAATCCTCAATAGGTAATTATTTTATCAAGCCTGAAAAGCTGAAAGACAAATTCGACCCTGGCGAAATTTGAACTCAGAACGTTAAGATGGACGAAATGACGCCAAACATTATGCTTAGTATCCTGACGATGTTGCCAGTTCGCCACCTTCACTTTAGATGATAATACTTATACCAAATTTTGACACAAGACCAGCAATCTCAGAGAAGGAGGTGAGTCGATTACATCGACCAGTACTCAAGTCGCACTTATTTATCAACTCCTAAAGGATGAGAAGCAAATTCGACCTCGGTGGAATTTGAACTCAGAACGTAAAGAGGGACGAAAAGCCGCTAATCATATTGTCCGACGCAGTAACGATTCTGCCGGTTCACCGCCTTATTCCAGTTGATAATAATCATTTCTATTTAAGGCACAAGGCCTGAACTTTTGGGGGAAGGGACTAGTAGATTACATCGACCTCAACTGATACTTCTTTTGTCGATCCATAACAGATGAAAGGGAAAGTCGACTTCGGCGGAATTTGAACTCAGAGCGTAAAAGATGGAAGATATGCCACTAAGCATTTTGCCCACTATTCTACCAGATACGAACCTAATTTCTGTTGATAATATTGAAACGTTAATAAAAGAACTTATGTATATTATTTATATAAATCATACGTCCTTACCACCAGCATTATGTTCTATGGCTTATCATTATATTCCTCACCAAGATTAATTAATAATTTGAACAGGAAAATAGAGCATGCTTGTATATGAATATTAAATGGTTCCAGCTACTACTGTTGATATACTCACCGAGAGAGATCCAGGAGCCACACCCCGACAACATACCTATTCCTACTAGACTTGCCGACATATGTTAGAAATACTTGAACAAGCCAGACAGTTTTTTCAGTAATTCACAAACAAAAGAAAATCTCTTCTATTTTCTTTTCCTTTATAAGATTGCGTTATTTATTTATTTTCCATTTCAATTTTTTAATTACTACTATTTCAAACAAAAAGAAAATGTTTAGTATAGAAAAGGGGGAAACACTAATTTTTATTTCGGGCACATGTATACATACACACATGCATACACACACATCACATACACACACAAACACACACACACATACACGCACGTGCTGACACATATATGCTTACATATAAGCACGTGTTTGGTCTCTCGCGCGCGCCCATATGTGTGGTATGTGTGTATAATATATATGTATATATATATATATATATGCTAAATCACTTAAACGTGTATAAATATATATAAATGAATACAGAAGTTTTTACATTTCTTCCTTCAGGAAATTTGGCATTATGTAGTGGCATACGTTATTCTGTCTCATAGTTGCAACGTAGACATAGATCTATAAAAACATATCGTACACAATGAGAAGTGATGGCGCATTTTATTACTCAATGCAAGTGTTTCAGTATAGGTATTCTTCTTCACGTATGTCATTTGCATATAATACACAAGCGTGTCTGTGTCGTGAGAAGTTTGCTTTCCAACCACATGTTTCTGGGTTTAGTCCGTCTGTGTGACAACTTATCTTCTGCCATAGCTTCGAGCCGATCCAAATTTTGTGAGTGGATTTCATACACGAAATGCAGAAGAAGTCCATCGTGTATATATATATATATATATATATGTATAAATACATACATACATGCACATATATTTACATACATATACATACATATATATATATATATATATATATATATATATATGAAAAAACAAGTCAAACATAGAAAATGCTAAGATGATTTTATAGTGAATCTTTCAGTACCGGTTTCGGTCATTTTGAGACCTTTTCAACTGTAACGATTAAATAATTAAATTTTGAAAAATTTAGAAAAATTAGAAGAAAGGTTTTTTTAAAGGAATACTTCCATAGTAGTGTTCAGATATATGTGGCATTCTGCCTTTCTCTGACTCCCTTGTTTGCACTTGTGTATTCGAGGTCGTTGTGAGTTCTTGAGGGGGTGGGAGTGGGAAAATCTGGGCTGGTCAGTGGCGACCGGCAGTCGCTGCGTAGGCGTTATACTTTAAGACATTAGTGGGGGTAGAAGGTGGAGAAGTAGAAGAAGAAGAAGAAGATGACGGTGCCGATGATGATGACGATGAAGAAGAAGAAGGAGAAGGAGAAGATGACGATGATGATGGTGATGATGACGATGACGACGATGATGATGATAACGATGATGATGAAGAAGGAGAAGAAGAGGAGAAGAAGAAAAAAAACAGAGAAGGGAGAATATGAATGGGTGAAGATATAGCTGTTTTGGGGCGATTAGTAATGGATTCTATGGAATGTAATATTTGTGTGTGTATATATATTTCTTTTATTCTTAAGTTGAGCTATATTAATTGTTTGTCGTAGACCCGTTAAGAAGTGGCCTGTATTTTATAATAAAGAGATTTTCTTTACTTATTCGTTGTCTCGAGGTTGTATCGTCCCTAAATTGGTAGAGGGGGAAAATTCTGAAGTTTGGTGTTTTTTTGTTGGCGCAAGTATCTATGTGTTGGCTAAAAGCTATTTTTCTGTTTTGGGGAATTTTTATCTGGGATCTGTGCAGGGCCATTCGTTTACGCAAACCATTTTTTGTTTGGCCTATGTACTGCTCTTGACACCCGGAGCAGGTTAGTGAGTATATTAGGTTCTCCGAAGCACATGTGAAGTTGCTTTTCACTGTAAACCGTTGTCCCTGTTTGAAGGAGAACTCAGAACCCTCGATTAGATAGTCGCATATCCCGCATTGGGTCTTCCACATTTTTTTAACTGTCGGCTTCTGTGTTGAAGAGTGAATTCGGGCTTGTGTTAGAAGACTTTTCATGGATCTAGGCTGTCTTTTGCTTTTTATGATCGTGTGTGTTTGGAGGATTGTGTTCATTCTGTGGTCTTTTTTTAGGAGGGGTATGTTGTGGAGGATGGTGCCGAAGGCTTCGTTATTGAGAGGGTTGTGTGTGGAGATGTATGGTAAGGCTTTTGGTTGTAAGTTTTATATATATATATATACATATATATATATATATATATACATATATATATATGAATATACATATATATGTATATATTTATATATGTGTATGTATGTATATATACAGAGATAGAGAGAGAGATGTGCGTGTGCTTATGCATGTGCAAAGCGTGCACGGGTTTACCACATGACAACCGTACTTAGCAGTTCGGTAAAAAAAAAATAAAGTAAACGATAGTTCTAGACTTTACAAAACAGCCACTGGGATCGATTTTTTCCACTACACACTTCAAGCGTGGCCACAATGTAGTAAGTAAAAGATAAAATACAACTAGCTAGCTAGCTACCTAATTTGCTATGTAAATACATAGATACTTACATATTTACATATTTGTTTAGATAGATAGATAGATAGATAGATAGATAGATAGATAGATAGATAGATAGATAGATAGATAGATAGATAGATAGATAGATAGATAGATAGATAGATAGATATGTGGGTACAAAATGTACCAGGAAGTAGTGAATCAACTGTTCATCAACAGGTGAAATTTTGAATGAGGATTACCAACATTTAGGAAATGTATAACTGCAAAAACAATAAAAATACAGGTGTAATTGTCATGCCAATAGCAAGTAGTAGTAGTAGTAGTAGTAGTAGTAGTAGTAGTAGTAGTAATAGTAGTAGTAGTAGTAGTAGTAGTAGCAGCAGCAACACCAGCACCAGCACCAGCAGCATCAGTAGTAGTAGCAGTAGTAGTAGTAGTAGTAGTAGTAGTAGTAGTAGTAGTAGTAGTAGTAGTAGTAGTAGTAATAGCAGTAGTAGCAGCAGCAGCAACAGCCGTTCAAGAATTTGGACCTGGAGATCTCCATTTCCAGTGACTTCGAGGGCCACCTCCCAGTAGTGTCGGGCGTTAACTAAGAGCCCTCTACTACAACAAGGCGACCAAAGATTTTTTTCCAAGGTCTGGGGTCTCCCGCCCTAAGTCATGGACCATCACCTAATCACCCTTACCTGTCTTGTTGCTTAAAAACAACAACAACAGCAACAGCAGCAGCAGCAGCAACAGCAGCAGCAGCAGCAGCAGTAGTAGTAGTAGTAGTAGTAGTAGTAGTAGTAGTAGTAGTAGTAGTAGTAGATAATGATAACAAGTGTAATCATTCTGGAACACTTGGGAGACCGACTGATTTTTATAATAACAGCAATAAACAGTAATATGAATTATGGTAATATATAGAGATGTAGTGGCTAACGCACAGAGCAATTTTACTGATTATGTTTGTGTATCGCTTAATGATATGAGTTATGTAGCCCACAATATTTCCATTACCACCTTGAACGCCTGCAAAGTAGATGCCTCTCCAAAAACTTTGTATATAACTGTAATCTACACACTTTCAGTTACGCAGGTTCCATTTCCTCTATTTTTAAATCAAGATGTAAAATATCATCCATTTTCATCTCACATGGAACATCACTAGATACGCCAAGTCACAGATACGATTGCAGTCTTTAGCTGTTGGAGTTATTGAAAATCTTAAAATGTACGGGTGATGTTATAGCGGATGTATTACGGATGTATTGTCGCAATCTATCACTTTGAACTCTCTTATACTTAAAACCGATTGAATAATTTAATGGTTAGTAATAAGATACATGAATTATAGTTAGATAACTTTATAATTTTTGTTTAATGTTCCCTAGATATGATCTTTATAATTCTATATAATTCGTTATAATACTATAAATTCTCTAATAATCTTCTAATAATTCTTTTTGTTTCTCCGTTATTTAACCCGTTCAAAACACTTTCATGTGATTAGTTGAAAGAGAGAGAGGGGGGAAGAGAAGTAGAAGTGATGCTGTGTGAAATGTGAAACTCGGTGTTAAAGAGGGTAAGGGAAAGAGTGAGAGAAAAACAGGGGGAGTGCTGTGTCTATAAAATTGTGTATAAAACATATAACGTGCATAAAATAATCATCGTATTCCAATTTCCTTAACTTTTCACCAAGTAGCAGATGAGCGACTTATCTTTTGATACAGGCACAACACAGGCTAAACTTTCAGGGTTCTTTCATTTTTTGGATAAAGTTTTCAGAAACAATCCAGTAAGTTTACCATTAAGTTTATATTCTTTATGTTGACACTGGTGATTGCCTAAACTATTTTCATTAGTATTGTATACACATCTATTGGTTTGTCTATGCCAAAAGCATCTTCCCATCAAAAGTGTTGCCCAATTTCTCCATTAAGATTTACTCTACTCTCTTTAAGTAGGTATGAGTGCTGACACTCTAATCGTGGCAATCACCATGTATTAATTATTTTGTTTTCCTTTTCCTGTTCGCAGGGTTTCAGTCCCCCACCCCTATTTATCTCTGAAATTTTGCAGAAGTGTTCGCTACTTGCGTTTATTTTTTTCCCTTGTAATATTCTCCTTGAATAGCCACAAGTAATGGCTAGACTGAAGGACACAAGCATTGATGAGGGGAAGTTCACTGTTTTTAACATTTCCTTATCATTATGAAAGAATATGATTGATGATTGATTGATTCTAGTTTCAGCTCATGAGCTGTGGCCATGCTGGGGCACTGTATTTTAATACTCTTTTGATAACCAGTACTTAAAACAGAAAAGCTTATACAAAGCTTTACATTTTATTTTGACAATCTTTTTCTAAAAAGAGATACCGGTCAAGTCAATAAACAGCTTTAAAATTTCAGTTTCTAACCTTTTTTCACAGATATATTACTTTGTTTTATATATATACATACATACATACATACATACATATATATATATATATATATATATATATATATATATATATATATATATATATATAATATATATATATGTTAATAAAATAGAACATATGCATATATATAAACATATATGTACGTACCTACCTCTACATGTACATATACACGCATATATGTGTACAGGACACCAAAAAGACGTCGAACACATAGAGAGACGAAAAACATAGACACAAACCAAGGAACAAGACAAGCAAAAAAAGAGATACAGGACAATAAGCACAACGAAAAATCCCCTTCTTCAGTCGCTAAGGTTTCATCTACTAAACGTTTCGAAGGATAAAAGCGAGACGTATACTTCGAAGAAAACTTCCTTCCTGCGAAAAGCAAATCAATTAAAATTCTGAGATCTTTTCGCAGAGGGGTAAAAAAAGCAAGACGGTAACGACAGTACAACATATAAACAGTAAAAAATATATATGTAAACAGTGGAAAAATAAATATATAACAGTGAGAGACAGGACAAGGAGAACAAGATAAGAAGGGCTGTTAACGCCAGACGAAAAAAGTATTGCAAACGCTGGATTATAGTGGACGACGAGAGAGAAAGAATGTCGACCAGTAGCCTTAGAAGGCGGGCGAGAAAGGACAGGATAGCAGTTACGACGGAAGTATCGTCGCAGATGGACGACGGGAAATATATATATATATATATATATATATATATATATTATATATATATGTATATATATATATATATATATATATATACATATATATTATATTAAATTAGAGATAAAACCACTATTAGGCAAATCAAACAATGAAAGACTTAACCCAATACATAAAATTAATTAATTTATATCATTTTAAATATATATCAAAATTATTAAAAGTTTAATAAAAGATAATGAGTAAAACACTACGATCGTTTCATGGCTGTTCAATTCGAGTTATGGTTACAGTCAATCTTCAGGTGATTGAAATATCAGACTCTATATTCAATAAACTATTAAATATTTATTAAAAATATATTTAGTAATAAAATATTTAGTAATAAATTTGTTGCTTTATGTAATAGTATTCTAAATATAGCAGGTGATTTGTAGTACTTATATTAGTTTATTTCAGTTATTTAGGTTCTGTTTTTAATTATAGTTAGATTATATATAGTTGTTCATTTTATTACTAAATACTTTATTACTAAATATATTTTTAATAAATATTTAATGGTTTATTGAATATAGAGTCTGATATTTCAATCACCTGAAGATTGACTGTAACCATAACTCGAATTGGACAGCCATGAAACGATCGTAGTGTTTTACTCATTATCTTTTATTAAACTTTTAATAATTTTGATATATATTTAAAATAATATAAATTAATTAATTTTATGTATTGGGTTAAGTTTTTCATTGTTTGATTTGCCTAATAGTGGTTTTATCTCTAATTTAATATAATATAATATTTTACTATAAAATTGGATTCAATCCTAAATCTGATTTTTCCCTGTAAGTTTGGATTTATTCCCTAATATTTTATTATATATATATACATATATAACGGGAAGGTTTACGAAAATAAACAAAAGACGAAGGCAGGTGGAGTACAAACAAACAAATGTATTAGTATGGCGCTCAGGAATAGAAATAGAACAAATCTTTTACGTTTCGAGCCTACGCTCTTCGACAGAAAGATACACAGAGAAAAAACAAGGAGAGAGAAAAAATGCGTGGAGGAGCTAACGATCTAACATGGCGATATATATATATATCACCTTCACTATAACCGACCAGTCCGCCGGGCGTCCATTTGACACCGCTGGTCACAGCACGCTCCACTCCTCTCTGGAATCTGGTTGGAATCTCGTTGAGAGAGCACATCAGCAGCGAAGTCATCAGCGAAGTCATCCGGCGTGAGTGATGTCATCTCAGAATATACATGGAGCAAGTTTAGATGGGCTGGACACGTCGCACGGCTCACCGATAATCGGTGAACGCACGCAGTTGTCGAGTGGTACCCACGCGAGCGGAAACGACCACGCGGAAGGCCTCCACGACGGTGGAGTTACGATTTCAGGAAGACGAATGGGAGCACGTGGATGAGAAAGGCGCGATTCAGATATATATATATATATATATATATATATATATATATTATATATATATATATATACTCTTTACTCTTTTACTCGATTCAGTCACTTGACTGCGGCCATACTGGAGCACCACCTTTAGTCGAGTAAATCGAGCCCAGGACTTAT
Source organism: Octopus sinensis (assembly GCF_006345805.1). NCBI lineage: Eukaryota > Metazoa > Mollusca > Cephalopoda > Octopoda > Octopodidae > Octopus > Octopus sinensis. Next base: position 70,618,798 of record NC_042997.1, read on the forward strand.
TTTTGTAAGCCTGGTATTTATCCTATCGGTCTCTTTTGCCGAATCGGTAAGTTACGGGGACGTAAACACACTAGCATCGGTTGTCAAGCGATGTTGGGGGGACAAGCACAGACACACAAATATATGTATATATATAGATATATATATATATATATATATATATATATATATGTATATATATATATATATATATATATATATATATATATATATATACATATACATATATATACGACGGGCTTCTTTCAGTTTCCGTCTACTAAATCCACTCAGAAGGCTTTGGTCGGCCCGAGGCTATAGTAGAAGACACGTGCCAAAGTGCCACGGAGTGGGACTGAACCCGGAACCATGTGGTTGGTAAGCAAGCTACTTACCACACAGCCGCTCCTGTATATATATATTATTTATTTTTTTAATATTTTATCTAGTATCAGCTCACGAGCTGTGGCCATGCTGGGGCACCGCCATATATTATATATATATATATATATATATATATATATACATATGATATATATGTATGTAATGTATATATATATATATATATTATATATATATATATTATATATATATATATATATATATTATATACATGCATCTGACTTTCAACCTATATGTATGTGTATGTGTACATGTGTATGTATAAGTGCAAATAACTTTAAACGTAGGAAATAAACGTACAAAGTTGATGTATTTTCAAAGTGCAATTTTAATTATTTCCATTTGTCTGTATTACACATTCGTTTACAACCCGCATATTATGTTTGCTATTACTGTAAACTCTTTTTCTAAGTGTTTACATACTACCATATTTCCCCAACACCATTACACCCACCACCACCATACCAGCAGCAGCAACAACAGCTACATCAACTACTATTATTACTACTACTATCAACGTAATCATTATCATCATCATCTTCTTCATCATAACTAGTACCATCACCATCACCACCACCAACATCATCATCATCATCATCGTTGTCGTCGTCGTCATTACCGTCATCATCATCGTCGTCGTCATCATCATCACCATCATCATCATCATCTTCAACCTTGTTATTATTGACATTAATATTGTTGTCGATGTTGTTGCTCAGGTAGACAGCTGGCACGATCGTTAGGACAACGGACAAAATGCTTAGCGGCATTTCTTCTTCCAGATCTTTGCTTTCTGACTTCTAATCCAACAGAGGTCGACATCGCCTTTCATCCTCTCAGTGTCGATGAAATAAGTACCAATTGAGCAATGGGGACAATGTAATCGGCTTACTCTCTTATCCGAAACTATTGCCTTGCTCAAAAATTGAAACTCATATTATATAAAGGCGGCGAATCGTTAACACAACAGAGAAAATGCTTAGCGGTATTTCGTCTGCCGCTACGTTCTGACTTCAAATTCCGGCTAGGTCGACTTTGCCTTTCATCCTTTCGGGGTCGATAAATTAAATACCAGTTACGCACTGGGATCGATATAATCGACTTAATCCGTGTGTCTGTCCTTGTTTGTCCCCTCTGTGTTTAGCCCCTTGTGGATAGTAAAGAAATAGGTATTTCGTCTGATTTAACGTTTTGAGTTCAAATTCCGCCGAGGTCGACTTTGCCTTTTATCCCATCGAGGTCGATAAAATAACTAATCCAAAGTTTCAGGCCATGTGTCTATAGTAGAAAAGATTATTATTATTATTATTATTATTATTATTATTATTATTATTATTATTATTATTATATGTTTGACTTTTGCTTCATATTTGTACGAGATGACTCCAAGTCTCACACAGAGATCTCAAGAGACAACAAGTTAGAAGTTCAAGTTGGTGTTATACCTAGGGTGTCAATCACTACACGTTTCCATTTCAGAATCGTTGCACTATAGCAACAGTCAATATGTTGATGGCAGTCACAAGGTTCAGTGCATTGAGTTTTGACATCAAGAGAAGCTTGAGGCGTTTCAAATATACAGTAGTGACCTTGTCTTTCATTTCTCTGTAAAAGATATTGTTGAGGCTATTTGTACCCGTCAACATGTGGATCTCTCTTTCGCTTTCCATTTGGCAATTCTATGGCACTGCATTTTGCTTTTCCCCCTGTTTGAAGTGAGACCGAACACTTTGAATTCCCGAATTCCATTCCTAAATCCTTATCTTTACAGTTTCAACCAGCCTTTCCGTTTCCGTGAATGTTCTTGCAAATAAATTCAAATCTTCCACAAAGAGAGGGTGGCTGGGACGAGGTCTATTCTTCCTCAGCCCACAGTGCGCATTGACTTTGCTTAGAACAACAGATAGTGGGATCAAAGTCATAACAAATAACAAAGAATAGCAAGAATCTCTTTGGAAGATTGTTACCTCGGCTGAGTGCTGGTTGTTACAGAAAAGACGTGTTTTCCAACTAAGCATGCTGTTCTTGATTGGAGCATGCACATTCCCAGCTACTTCACTCCTGTGGAGTATTTCGAGAATTCACGAATGTAGTAACACGTGATAAGCCTTTTTAAAATCTATGAAGGCTGTGCACTAGGATTTTGGCACCATTTGCAGTTCTTCATTTGCAGTACTTCATTGCCTATCACAAGGTGGTCCTTAATGCCCTTGAATGTTTTCCGACCTCCCTTCTGTTGTGCTGGAAATAGATTATGATTGGTGTAAGAGATGTAGAAATATAAGAATAAGACGATGATACGAAGTGAGACGGAGGTGTTGCATCACTCAACTAGTCATACGCTTACACAGGCCATTGCGGGAAGCAGGATCGCAAACAGATAAGACCAATGTTATATGGTCTCCGTAAACGCTGAAGACATAAGCGATATCATTAAGTCTGTTCCCTATTGTGAGCGCTGAATGAAAACCAATGTGACTGATGATATCTAGAGAAAGGCCAGCCTCGATTAACGTGGTAGTAAGAACCACTTGAGGGAGTTTTTTTCTTAAGAGACCAGCGGCGTAGAAGGATCAACAGCAATCTCCAGAAACTGCCGTTTCCAGAGATACATCGCTCGTAGTCCGGCCGTTACCCGAAAAATTTGCCTCTGCCTATCGATGGAGATGAAATCTCCGTTTCCCCTCTATGGCCATAACGCCGTTGGACCATCTATCGTCTTCCGACATTGGACAGGAAGGAGAGGGTAGACGAGTGTGGATATATGTAGGGAGAGCAAAACAAAGACTAAAAATATTTGTATTTATCAAATTTTATGGGTTTACGAACTTTTGATATATTGTGTAAAGTTATGGCTCTACTCTTAGATTTTATTTAACAGTATCTGTACATCAACTCTCGTATGTAAAACATTACAATAACTGAAAGCATTGTTATTATTGCGGTTGCTGTTGCTGTTGTTGTTGTTGTTGCTATTGTTGATTTTGCTGCGGCTGTTGCTGCTGCTGTTGTGGTTGGTTTCAATTTAGTTGAAGTGAAGGGAATTGTTTTCAGACCTCACCGACTAGCTTGGATTCTTACCAAGTATTACTAGATAAAGATTTCCATTAGGTTTATATTTATATATTTCTTTAATTTTATTTCTTTGTGAACAGGGACTGGAAGTTTGCTGATGTCTGCCCCTCATAAAGAATTTCTCTCATAGAATCAGAATTTTTCTTACTTTTTACTATTTAAAAATCTGCTTCACTTTCCGATAATTTGTTTTTATGTATATGAAAATTATATCTATTTTACTGATGGGCGTATCTATTGTTACTTCTATTTAGTACAATTTCTCATTCTTTTCGGGAGAAAAGTCTATACTATGATTAAATTTAGTATAGCTTTTTCTCACTAGAGAAATGAGAAATTATGCTATTAAAATGGAAGTAATAGTAGACATGTCCCGCCCGTCCCACACTAGTAAAATGGATCTAATTGTCATATGCATAAGAACAAATTATCGGAAAGTTAAACACAATGTTAAATAGCAAAAAGTAAAAATAAAAATGAAAGAGACAGACAACTCCAAGCTCACATGATCACACTTTGACACCTCAAAAGGCAAAGAAGACAACTATAGTAGTAACAAAACATTTTGTGAGATGCAATAATAATAATAATGATGATGATGAAGATGATGATGATGATGATGATGATGATGATGATGTTGGTGGTGGTGGTGGTGGTGATGATGATGATGATGATGATGATGATGATGATGATGATGATGATGGTGGTGGAGGTGGTGGTGGTGGTGGTGGTGGTGGTGGTGATAATGATGATGATGATGATGATGGAAAAAGACACTTCAAGCAAAACGGATTGTTTGAAGCTAATCAGAACTTGTTTCAGGAACTAGATGGCCAAATACACGTAACAATTATACCAGAAGCAGAGGAAATCAAGGCATTCTGGAGAGGGATCTGGGACCAACGTGTAGGGCTTAATGATGTAATGGAAATCCAATATAAGTTAAGAAATATAGAAGTCCAAGAAAACATAAAGATAACTACAGAAATGATAAAAATGCAGTTAAGAAAATTTTCAAATTAGAAGATCCCAGGATTGGATTGTCTCTAAAGTTGTTGGATGAAGAAGCGGAGAGAGTTCCATGAAAGGATAGCCCAACAGCTAGGTGAGTGCTTGAAGGAAGGTGCAGTACTTAGTTGGATGACAAAGGGGAAATTGTTATGTGCCAAGGATCCTAAAAAGAGAAATGTTGCATCCAACTTTCGACCGATAATGCGTCTTCCGCTAATGTGGAAACTAATGTCAGGTGCTTTGTCTGTTAAACAGTACATATACTTGGAAAAAAATGGGCTGCCACCCACCGAACAGAAACAGCGTTTAAAAGGAAGCCGGGGTACGGAGGATCAATTCTAAATTAATAATCTAATTATGAGGGACTGTAAGAGAAAACAAACAAACCTGAGCATGGCATGGGTTCACTGTCACAAAGCATACGATATTATACCACACTCTTGGATAATAAGAACAATGGAAATGTATAGATTAGCAGAGAATATGAGAAGCCTTATATGAAATAGCATGAAATACTGGAGAACGGAATAGATAGCAGGGAAGCAAGTACTAGGAAAGGCGAAAATCATGAGAGGAATCTTCCAGGGAGACAGTGTATTCCTACTGATATTCGTGCTGGGAATGATCCTTTTGAGTGAAATACTACATAAAACAAAGTTGGCGTATGATTTGGGAAGAGGTAGGGGGAAAACACTATTTGCTATTCACGGATGACTGGAAACTATTCACAAAAACTGAGGCAGAACTGGACAGCCTAGCCCAGTCTGTGCGGATTTCCTCCAATGATATTAAGATGGCGTTTGGACTGTTAAAATATTCTACGATGGTGATGAGACGAGGAAAGATTGCTAGGACAGAAGGCATATAGTTGCCAACAGGTGAAATGATGAAGGCAATTCAACCTCATTCCAGCTATAAATACCTAGGAATACTTGAGGCAGAGAGAATCAAACACCACGATATGGTGTATGCATTTGAAACTAGTGTATCTGCGACGAATGAGAAAAAATATTGGCTTCAAAGCTGAATGCCAAAAGCATAATTTTGGCAATAAACTCGCGCGCAGTCGCAGCAGATAGGTATGAGTTAGCTATGATGTTGGAATCATGAAGTGGACAGAGGAGGAGTTAAAGGAGAGGGACAAGAAGTCAAGAAAGCTCCTAACGATTCATAAGGCCCATCATCCACATGCAAATACTGATCGCCTATACATGAGCAGAGCAAAAAGAGGAAGGGGACTGATAAATGTGGTAGACAGCGCGCATATTGAACTCGAGAGCTTAATGAGATACCTAACCAAATGAAAAGAAATCTTGCTGGTGACAATTAGGAACGAGGCAGTAAACAGAGCAGAGAAAAATGGAAAACAAAAGAACAAAATGACATGATGAAGAAGGGACTACACAATCAATTCCAAGTAGTCACAACAGAATTTGCTGGAAAAAATACATGGGATTAGCTGATGGGGGAAACCCTAGAAAAAGAGACCGAGAGCACTATACTGGCGGATCACCCTGAGGAATAAGTAAATGTCTCCTCTGTGCTGCATCTGCAATAGAGAGGATGAAACCATTACACATGTCACGAACGAATACCCTAGACTTGCCGAAAACGTTGTGGCAACACGACCAGGTAGCGAAAGTGCTACATTGGAAACTGTTAAAAGACAGAAGCAAGACGTGGTATGAGCACAAACCGCAGAGAGTGGCAGAGTCGGAGACTAGCAAAATCCTCTGGGATTTCCCAAGCCAAACAGATTAGGTGGTAGAGCATAACAGACCAGATCTAGTGGTGGACAAGGTACATCACATATGCTATATAGTTGACGTTGCATGACAATTTGACCATCGAATAATCAAGAAGGAAGGCGAAAAGATAGATAGATACAACCCACTTCAGTACGAAATAGCCCGGCTATGGAAAATGAAGAAGGTGAAGATATTGCTAATTGTTGTTGGATCCTTGGAACAGTATCAGAAGGCATCAAGAGGAATATAAAGGAAATTGGAACAGAGTGCTCAGTAGAACGGTCACAGAAAGTCTGCCTCCTTGGCACGGCCAGAATAATCAGACACGTATTAGATACCTGAAAAGAACGGATAGCATGGTAGCGTAGGATGCAGGTAGTAAGCCCGCCACGCATGTAAAACTCTAGGAGCTTCAACAAAACCTGTGATGATGATGATGATAATAAATACCTCTTGTTCTGGTGCTAAGTTCATTGTTTTGATAGCCCTTTTCTCAGGTTGTTCCTTCGCGGACCATATTTCTTTCCAATATTCTTCCACTTCTGCTATTGGTGCGGCACTGATATCTATTTTATTTTTGCCAAGTTCTTGGTAGAATCTTTAGGGGTTGGAGTTGAACTGTTTGTTTTGTGCAAAGAAACGTTGGCGTTTCTTATACCGGCGGATCCTTTGTGCTTTGGTAAGGATATCTCCATTTAGTGGTTCTTTTACCTGAGGTAAACCTTTTTCTGTAATGTATTTGCACAGTATTTTTATTCTCTTCTTGTTGCTTAGTAGTGTTGAGCGTGTACTAGTTTCGTTAAGGATTTTTTCTCTTGTTTTCAATATTTTTTCTAGATATTATTTATCCACAAGGTTTGTTTGCGTGTTGGTTGTCCTGTTTGGATGGGTTTGAGGAAGTATCCAGCTTCCTTTGTAGCTAAAGTGGCTGCTGCATATATTATGTCACTTAGCTCGGTAATATTGACATTCGTTTCTGCGGCTACTAGTTCTGTGATGGCCAGCTTCATGCTATTCATTATTGATGTTGTTTTAATATCTATTTTGATCTTTGGTAGGTTTAATCGGTGGTCCATACTGAGATCTGTGGCTTTCAGTTCTTTGACTGTGCTCATTTCCTGAGTATCATAATCATTCGGTTCCCCTTCAATGTTTCCAGGTTTTAGATTTGTTTCTCTTTCCTTCCCGTTCATATGTTTGTCTGTGTTGTTCTTGTTTGGTGCATTTTGCTCATTATACATTCCTACGGTCTGGGTTTGTTGTCTTTTGTTGTTTACTTTCCTTTTGTTGGATATGTTACGTCTGCCTTCGTGGTTTAGAGTTCCAATGCTTATGGTATTATTTGGCATTGCTCTGTGGTTACAATCTACATTTTCCTGATATATTTTTCTTTTAAGTGTTCTATTTCTATTTCTGATGTTATTTTTTTTGAGAATATACCTTCGTATGTTAGTTAGTTTATTAGGGTTCATTGCTGCACCAAAGTCTTCATTTAGATTACGTTTCTTCGAGGTTTTATATGCAAGTGTTGTGGTGTTTTCGTTCTTTGAGTAGAGCACTACTGTAAAATAAGCGTGTAGGACTGAAATATATTCCTCACATGTCCATTTATGCTGTTTTGATTTTATTTACGGGGCACGAGGAAAAACGCCCGGCCCTATATTTTGATGGTCGTTTTCGTAGGGTACCGGTCCGTTCATTTCTGGTATTATATTGTTTTGCATGTGTAGTTTTTCGTACTTTTTCTGTAGCAAGTTTAAAGTATGTACTTCCCGAATGTTATTCTTGGGTTGAATAATACCGGTATTATTTAAATTAGTTGTAATTTTTTTGTACATGATGTTTGGGGACGGAGATGGTCTCGTGTTGATGGGGTCGTAATGTGACGAGCGTGTGTATATGTGTTGAGCGAGTAGCTCATTTCAATGAGTATTACTTACTCGGATATAGTCCAACACTTTGTCGGCTATTTTTTTGGCTCCGTGCGATGTCTTTATTCCCAATGGTTTGGATAGACATCGGAGCAGTGTTTTATAGCTCTCACACGTAAAACGTCCCCGTGTCTTCTCATATATCAAATGTCCCCGGTGTTTTATTATTATTATTATTATTAGTATTATTGTTGTTGTTGTTGTTGTTGTTATTATTATTATTATCATTATTATTATTTACTTTTAATCTATATGTTTGTTACAATCACTCAGCAAGACACACCAGGCGTTCTAGAGAGAATGAAGGATAAGAGATGTAACAATATGACTGAAACAACGAGAACATTTTTATTGACGAAGATCGCCGCCCTTTGTATCCTTCACATATCCAACGGCCTTCGCATATTGAACATCGTTTGACACTCAATGAGGGGCTAATGGATGGTCTGAACAAACTGTGCGAATCAGTTTAATTTATTATGCACTTTCTACGAATATGAGTCTTTGTGCCAATATGACCGTCACTTACTACAACAAAAAGTAGTAGAATATTGGCAGAAAATGTAGTATATCACAAAATTGAATGACAGCGACTTCTAAGTTCAGTTACATCAGGAATCAATATAACTATTATTTCTTCTCTGATCGATAAAATAGGTTCCAATCAATTATTATCCTCTAGTCGATTGACTACGCCCGACATATGCAATTATTAGACTTTATTGCTTTTTCTTAGTTTCTTCTGTTTTACTACTACTACTACTGCTGCTGCTACTACTACTACTACTACTACTACTACTACTACTACTACTACTACTACTTTGGTTGCTAATGGTGCTGCTCTTGTTCTAGGCGTTGTTGTTTCAATTGGTGTTGTTGTTCTAAAGCGTTATTTTATGAGGTACTAAACAGAGAAGAATTGGTATTATTTTATCTACTCAACCGAAAATGTTTCTTTTCGTGCGTTCTGTGTTGCTTATTAGTCAGACATTTTCTTGTTAGTTAGCTCTTCAACACGACCATGGAGAATAA
>NC_042997.1:70630475-70672975 GCF_006345805.1 Octopus sinensis
GAGCAAGGCACTTTATTTCACGTTGCTCCAGTTCACTCAGCTGTAGAAATGAGTTGCGACGTCACTGGTGCCAAGCTGTATCGACCTTTGTCTTTCGCTTGGATAACACTGGTTGCGTGGAGAGGGGAGGCTGGTATGCATGGGCGACTCCTGGTCTTCCATAAACAACCTTGCCCAGACTTGTGTCTAGGAGGGTAACTTTCTAGGTGCAATCCCATGGTCATTCATGACCGAAGGGGGTCTTAAGATCTTAAGATATATATATATATATATATATATATATATATATATATATATATATATATACAGGGACAGGGATCAAAACAGTTTGATTCAAATTCATTGCTACGCCGAGTTTCAAGTGGGATGTCAATCCTCAGCTACTGGGACTCGAAGTACCAAAGAATTTGAATCACACTGTTTTGATCGATGTATGTAACTCCCAATAAATGTGTTGAGTGCCCTTCTCTTGTTTTCCCACTCACTCATGTATGTATATATATATATACATATATATATATATAAACTATGGTATATTCCTATAAATACATAGATGTACCTCTAGTGTTGAAGTGATTCGAAACGACAACACCAGTATCGAGAGTCCAACATATCTTTCAGTGATTGCTGTGGAAATGAAAATATAGAAATAAAACCTGAATATTGATATAACCTTATATGCTGTTGCGATCAATTAAATTATTTATGGTAATTAGCAAAAATATGATAACATTATAAATAAGATTAAAATCAAAATCCAACGATGTTGGAGGAAATTATGTTTTTGTAACCTTACTAATCATCAAGCAAAACAAAACGAAAAACGATAAAATGCTAGGAAAGATGAAACTACAAATCTATTTAAATAACATTCCGCGAATAAATATTTTTAATTTGATATTTTTCAACCTTAGGCTAATAGCTAATGGCATCAAAACAGGGCTTTTTGTGGCTGAAGAAAAAAGAAACAAAGAAATCCGAAAAGAAGTAGCCTCAGAGAACATTATTGATTTTCTCACTCAAGAATTTTTAAATATTTTTGTTTATTTCGCATGGCATTTACATAAAACGATTTAACTTGGTTGCTTGCAAAACAGATTAAAGACATATAAGACTGTGTATATGCACATGTTTATTTACATATATCATCAAATCTCCGTCACCGCCAGCGACACATACTTGTTAACTTGAAAACTATTTGGAAACATAGTATTGAGTTTTAATGAGTCTGTCATTCAGATTATGTGCGTTTGTTAAAGAATTCTATATTGTTGTTGATGTTGATGAATATTTAAGGTTAGGGATACTTTTTTTATGCAATCTTTCAATGAAAACTTGCATTACTCTAGCTTTAATATGTGTCCTTTATCATTAACATATAAAAATAATTTATCTAAATGCTTCGATCATGTATTTACGCTTTCCTTCTTCGGTTGATGTTTAGAAAATATTCTATAATCTAAGCCATAGAACTTGTCTAAAAATAATAGTTTTGAGCCAAAGTTACCATTGATTTCGCACCTACAAAGCACAGTATAAGCGACTCGTCAGTCTCAAATGGCTGAAGGCACGTAACTTCTCTACAACAGGAGGAAGAAATTATGTAACAGTGAGTTGGTTTTGTAAGCAAAAAATAATTGCCCCTGTTGCAAGCTGAACGAGGTTAGCGGGACGGGGTTATTGCCCTTACATTGGCCCCGGTTATGGTGATATTCGAAAGAGCAGTAGCGAGACTATTCAACGAATGGAGAATAGCAAGTCTGAAGTAGGAAACGTTTTAGATGACGGCATTGATTGAATTCATCGTTCGTGGAGTTTAGAAAGGGCCTTGAGTTGAAGGATTTTTTTTAGGATTCTTGCCCTTACACCGAAACAAAGATTGAGCAAACGATGTAAGAAGGTAGAGAAAAGTGTAGAAATTTATTCAGTTCATGCAACTCAAAAATGTACTCCACCCTTCATGATACAAGTTCTATTTTTCATAAACCGAGTTAAACCCAGTGGAGGATTATCCACACTAACCTTATCGTGTTTCTAAAAGAAAAAAAGTAGAAAAAAATGTTAAATATACACTGCATGTATTTAACACTAAGAAAAGGTGTAGAGAATCTGTTTTAATAACAAATCTCTCAGTGATATCACCATTGTTTGTGCATGTAGTGTAGTGAATGTGTTTATGTTAACGAGAACTAATAAGAGTAGATGCCGTAGCTGTTGACAATATCGCGTCATATTGTTGACAAAGTGAAGGCGCGTGGCTAACTGGTTAGGGGTATAAGTTCATGATCGTAAAGCCGTAAGCACGATTCCCGGTGGTGGGTTGCTTGAGTCCCTTCAGCTGGAAAAATGAGTTGTGCCTGTATTTCGAAAAGCTAGCTTACTCACTGTGACACACTGAATCTCCTTGAGAACTATATTAAGAGTACGCGTGTTTGTGGGGTGTTCAGCGACTTGCACGTTAATTTTACGAGCAGGCTGTTACGTTGATCGGATCAACTGGAACCGTCATCGTCGTAATTGATGGAGTGTCAGTTTGTTGACAAAAAATATAAGCGTAACCTTCACATTGCCAAAGACTACATAACAGCAAGATGAATTCAAATTTACACATTCCAGTGAAGACTACCACGGTGAGACTCCCTAGTAATTATTACCATTTTTCTTGTAGAAGTATTGTACATACATGGATGTAGACATATATACATGCATAGACACAAACTCATACATAAATACATGTGTGTGTGAGTGTGTGTGTGTGTGTGTATAGAAGACAAAGAGATGACAGCGGAAATAACAAATACTATGTAGAGGACATCATTAGCGATCAGTTGCGTCTGCTAAAAGCAGTGGTGGACTTTTAGTTGAGTACCAAGAAAACATCCTATAGCTTCAACAAAGACTTGAATATGAGGTGCACATTACTTGTGAAATTTATATTTTTAGAACATGATGGGTCCACCACATCTTATTGTAGAAACATCTGTAAGCTAATGAAGTTCATTACATAACATTTGATTTTACTGTGTTTTCTCTTTCGTTTCTATTTTCACCCTATGCTCATACAGAATTGTGTTCTGGGCCACACATATATTGAGTTCTACACCAGGTTATCAGTTTCGTTGTACCTAACCAAAATGTTAACACACACATACATATACATGTATATGTATATATATATATATATACACATATACATATATATATATATATATATATATATATACACATATACATATATATATATATATATATATATATATATATATATATTAATATAAGTTCACCAAAATTTTAGATTCAAATGAATATGATACTTAATTTAGATGCACCAGAATTTTGTATGGTGTTATCCATAAAAATCCGTGGGGTGATTATAATCAAAATAAGCAACAAGAATGACTCTGGTATTTGGTACAATCGTTTCGTACTACATCATTTTATTAAATGTTGTAAGTATCACAACAGATTTAAGATGCTGAGTACTCATCAGCCAATTATAGAGGTTTTCCATTGATACAAAAGTTTTCAAATCAAGTCGCAACATTATAGAGAAGGTAGATACACAGACAAAGATGTGGATTTAAATTTTAAGAACATATGAGGTAGTGAAGTCCTTCCACTGACTGACTAAGATATGGCTGTTCTTAACTGCTGTAAGGTTAGAAGCAATAAAGATTTTTTAATTGTTGAAATGGTCTAAAGGAGGTTTCAGAACTCCATAAAAGAAATTCATGTTGAAGACAGCAATTGCCACTAATAAATGACAATTACTGCTATTTGGTGAGAGAAACTAGGTCAATGTCAATGTATTGATTGATTGATTGATTCTAGTTTCAGCTTATGAGCTGTGGCCATGCTGGGGCACCGCCATTTGGTGTTGCTACTTGGTTTCACTTCATGGAGGCTTTCTAGCAAGTGTTATTTGGTGTATGAGAGAGTTCGATGCAGCTGCCCTCATCTGCCCCTCCTGCTGTGAAGTTGGTTCATCTGGGACATCTGACAGGAAGAGATCCAGCTCCATTTTAAAGACATCTGTATCCACCCCATGCAGGTCTCTCAGGTTCTTCGGGAGGATATTGAAGAGCTGTGGGCCTCGGAAGCCCAGGCTATCACAGAATCTTGTCCTACATCTTGATGGCAAGTTTGGAGTCCTAGGCACCACGCAGTGGCGCCCAGTTCTGGCATTTGCGTTACTCTCGATGCCAAAGTTCAGGACACTTCCCTCCAGGATCTTCCAGATGTATATTATGGCATATCTTTCCCGCCTACGCTCCAGGTAATATAATTTTAATCTCTTGAGTCTTTCCCAGTAGCTTACATTCTGCATAGAGGCTATCTTCTTCGTGTAGCTTCGTTGGATCGCCTCAAGTTCTGTGATCAACTTGACACTGGATGGTGACCATAGCTGAGAGCATTAGTCAAAGTGGCTTAGGACAAGTGTCTTCCAGAGGACCATCATGGTTTCTTGTTCTCTTGTTCTAAAGGTTCTAAGAATCCATCCAGCCAGCCGTCTGCATTTCATTGTCAGTTTAGCAACATGTACATGAAAGGTCGCGTCATCACTCATGTGAATACCCAGGTCACGCACTGATTGTGCCTCTGGGATTGCAATCCCTCCGGGTCCAGTTTATTCCTTGGGTACTGCATTCAGTTTTGCATGCTGATAGTATAAAGCTTGAAACTTTTCAGCATTGAACTGCATGCTATTCTTTTCAGCCCACTTGTATATTTCGTCCAGCTCATATTGCAGGTGCCTAGTGTCTTCAGGGTTCTGTATTGCCTGTGAAACTTTTGTATCATCTGCATAACTTGTGATCGTGGCTCTCCGCGTGGCTGAGGGCATGTCTGAGAGGGCCATTATGAACAGTAGTGGTCCCAAAACAGTGCCCTGTGGAACACCGCTCACTATTTGCGTGCTAATGGAAGTGGCCCCATTGGCTACTACCACCTGACTTCTATTCTTCTATTCTACACAAGTGCAAACAAGGGAGTCAGAGAAAGGCAGAATGCCACCTATATCTGAACACTACTATGGAAGTATTCCTTTAAAAAAACCTTTCTTCTAATTTTTCTTAATGTTTCTAAATTTAATTATTTAATCGTTACAGTTGAAAAGGTCTCAAAATGACCGAAACCGGTACTGAAAGATTCACTATAAAATCATCTTAGCATTTTCTATGTTTGACTTGTTTTTTCATATATATATATATATATATATACATATATATATATACATATATATTTTTTTATTTTATAGAAGGAGCTTCTACAGGACTAGAACTGTTTCATTTGAATGAAACAGTTCTAGTCCTGTAGAAGCTCCTTCTATAAAATAGATTAATTTACACTGCTATGTATTGAGTACCTTATTTACTGTGGTTAACCCCGACTCAACCCGAGACCTACATATATACATATATATATACTATATATATATAGATATATATATATATACATTATATATATATATATATATCTATATATATATATATATACATATATATATATCTATATATATATATATATATATATATATAATATATATATATTATATATATATATATATATATATGCATGTATGTCTGTATGTGTTTTTATTGGATGAGGTCATACTGGGTCACCGCCTTTTTGTCTGTTTCAGTTTCTTTCCTGTATTGTTTCTATTTTGTATTTCCTGGACCGATTTCGTGTAATCCGGTATATCAAACAGAAATGTGTCCAAATCTTCTTTGAAAACCTTTACACATTCACCTCGAAGATCTCAAAGGTTGTTTGCGGAATGTTTAATACTTGTGGCCCTTAAATCCCAAGATATTAGAATACTACGTTCTTATTCTAAATGGAGAAGACAGGGTCTACGGTTCTATGCAGTGTCGTCTATTTCGTTACTTCGTGTAGTTTGGATTTTCGATGCGTACATCACTGCATATCTTACGCATCTTCTCTCTGAGCGGGCATTCTGAGTTACTTTAGCGTCTCCCAGTACTTCATCTATTGTACCCATTGAAGTGAACACGGAATTACGAATCGGAGGAATTACACCGTGAATGATACGCAAGAGAAGTCTTTGGCGTTAAATACTGATCGATGTGGTTAGCCGTAACCTAGAACATAACTGAGAGCCATCACGGTATCCACCCAGATGATATATCTCTCCAAACTCCAATATACATATTTGTGTGTGAGTGTGTGTGCGCGCGTGTGTGTGAGTGTGTGTAGATAGATATAGATATAGAAAGATAGATGGATAAATAAATACACACATACATACTTACATGCATACGTACGTACGTACATACATACATACATACATACATACATAAGAATGATGCAAATATAACTATATGGAACAACACATTTTGAGTACATTTGCTCCTTTATAAAAATACAAAGAAGCACATACACATAACACACACACAAATAAATAATATACATTTACACACTTGTGTGTGTGTGTGAGTATGTGTGTGTTGTGCGTATATGTGTATATATGTCTATAGGTTAATATATATAAAACATACATCGTTTGCATACTTTCACAATCCTTATCTCCACTTTAGTTTTGTAATGTGATATATATTAGCTCCTGATGAGTTCCATGTATTTCATTTTGTAGTGGCATCCGGTCACATCTCTAAGTGTCAACAACTCCGAACCTTTCTCAGCCTATTAATTTCGTTTTTGCTTTTGTTCTGGAAACCATTAAACGATCCATTTCCTGCATTCTTATGAAAGAAATATTTATATAATTCTTCATTGATCAATATCACATCTGTAATGGTATCTCCTACCGAAAACAACTGGTGAAATTTAGCATTAGCTTTTCACAGACACACGCAGGCAGACCTCGTATACAGCATACACACACATTGTTTTTTTTTATATTAAAATTCAAAGTTATTAGCGTACACAATGCATTGTTGCGTTTGAATCGTTTCAGCATTTCTTCGCCATGAATAACTTAAAAGGATCAGTTTCGTACATTTTATATTATTGACAAGATATCGTGAATACTATATGATAGAATAAAAGCGTGTGAGTAATATGAGTGGAATTTGATAGACAGAGACTTTGGAGTATCTTATGAGATTGGTGTTTATGTATATATATATATATACAGACATGACAGAAGCAAATAGACTCCCTTATAATCATTAAAATTTATATAAATCTGAAATTATATATTCAAATTATTTATTAATTGTTATAATGTGAATATTTAATATTTAGTAGACATGCCCTGTGTATTTTTCAATGCATGGACCCTATTAGGCATGTTACTGATCAGATGACAAGTATTCTCTTGCGGAATTTCTTGCTAAGCTTCATGCAATAATCTCAAAAGGTCTGGACTTGAAGAAGCTTTCTTTTTCTTTTTATGAAGTGTCTGTCCATTATGTCCCAGAGGTGTTCAATAAGGTTCATATCTGATGAGTGACTTGGGCATGGAAGATTTTTAATACCATTCTCATCCAACAAATCTTGGGTCATTTTAGTCGTCCTCCATAAATAAAGAGTCATCTCTAATAATTTCACTACTGGAGATTAGAAAGAGTCCTTTCTGCAATATGAACACATTTGTCTGAGTTTATGTTTCCCTCACACTTCACCAGCTCTGCTCACCCACCACTCCAAATTGCTCCTCAGACAATGACAGAATAGCTGTTGTGCTTCATTGTTGGCTGCAAACTTTCCATATCAAATTATTGATCACAGTCTCCAGACCCACACTCGAATTCTATCATGGAATACAGCAAATCTGGACACATCAGAAAATATGACAATGTCTCAAAATGGTAGTTGGCCTCTCCACCATTTCACTGGCCCATTCATTTCTCCGCTTGATATTGGTTGGTCGAAGAAGCGGCTTCCTTCTTTCTGCTCTAATTATGTTTGTGAAGATACTTGACAGATGTTTAGGGACTTACATCAACTTGTTCTTCTATGTAAGAGGCCCTACAACGAGGATTATCCTCCACACTTCTCTTAGCAAAGAGAAGGGTCCTGTCCTAGTTGATCTGGGCGAGGTGATTTGGTCTACTTCCCCTTTCTGGAGAATTGAACAATCACTCTATTAACGGTAGAAGGCTGGATCACAAGGTTTTCTGAGGTTTTACGCTGACTATATCCACCTTCAGAATGACCCACGAAAAAGGCTTCTTAGAAATTCAGACAGTTCTGGGGCTTCCTTTGGACATGGCATGATTAAACAGTCACATATAGAACCTAAAATATAAACATGTCAGTTAATAAAAAGTATAGACCTTTACAAGTTAGAATAAACATAAAACGATGTTTTATGAGGGGTGTCTTCTGTTTTACTTTTGTCATGTGCGTATATATATATATATATATATATTTATATAATATATATATATATATATATATAATATATATATATATGTATATGAGCATGTATTTATGTATATGAGTATGTATAAATATATATATATATGTATGCATGTATATATATAAATGTATGTATATATATGTATGTATGTATGCATATATATATATATATATTATATATATATTTATATATATATATATATAAATCCATCAAAGCCACAGAAGAATCACTAAATTAATACAGGCAGGATAGGAAAAAATTACTTGAATAAGAATTGTATGTCAGCTCCGCAAAGGTTGCGGGAGGAATGCCAAGTAATCTAATATCTCGATTTTGAATTTAGGGCTGAAGGCACTCGAATCTCCTCTGTCAGATCTACTAGTAATAATCATCCTCTTATTCTTTTATTATTTTACTTGTTTCAGCCATTTAACTGCGGCCATGCTGGAGCACCGCCTTTAGTCGAACAATACGATCCCCGGACTTATTCTTTGTAAGCCTAGTACTTATTCTGTCAGGCACTTTTGCCAAACCGCTATGTAACGCGGACGTAAACACACGAACATCGGTTGCCAAGCGATGGTGACGGGGCAAACACAAATACATACATATATATATATATATATATATATATATATATATATATATATGTGTGTGTGTTGTGTGTGTGTGTGTTGTGTGTGTGTGTGTGTGTGTGTGGTGTGTGTGTGTGTGTGTGTGTGTGTGTGTATGTTATATATATATATATATTTAATATTTAGTAGACATGCTATATATATAGCAGTGGGACTGTACCCGGAATCATGTGGTTGGGGAGCAAGCTTCTTACCAAACAACTACTCTTGCGCCTATAGATATAAATATATTTTATATGTTATATATGTATTTATTAATTTTACCTATACGATTTTACGTTTGCGGTCACTAATTTTATTTTTATGAATATTCTTATATATATATATATATAACTACGCAGGTGGTGTTGCCGCTTTCTTTTCCTCTTTGAACTCTTCCCTTTCTTCTTTCCGATAAAGAGCAATGCTCGAAATATCAAACTCTCTCGTCTCAGCTTGCATCAAACTAATATATTCCTCGTGCACGTCAACTTTTCTGTTAATTTTATTCGTTTATTTTGCTCATTTGAATTGTGTGTGTGTGTGTGTGTGTGTGTTTGTGGTGAAAAAAAACTTGTAGTGACGGTTGTAAAGAAAGTCTAGTGTTATTGGTTACCTGCTGTCATTATTTAGTAGAAATGCACCTGCTCCCGGTTTTACATCAGAAATTCCAGAGTTTATATGAAGTAAATTGAAATGGCGAAAAGACAGAGCGAGGAACAACTTATTTAGAACGTTACCTGAGTTAATGTATTATACATCTGTGATGCAAGACAATTAATTGTACATTATCTCACCTATGAGCTACAGGTCGACACAATTTCTGTCCCTGATCTACACACACACACATACGCACACATAGTTATTTCATGTGTGTGTGTGCGTGTGTTTTTTCAATGTGTGTTTACAGATTTAGACATAAGCTTATAAGTGTGTATGTGCATACGTGTGTGTACGCATCAATGCATGTTTATACATAGTAACTGATTTGTGCATGCTATACAATGCAGGTTTGTTTTGCACTTCATTTTCACTTTCTATGAAAGTATTTGTCCATGTAGCATATATGTTGGTATAATATATTATATTCTTAGCTTGAACAGTAATTACAGGGCTTCTGATGTTCCTCACATTTCCCTTTTTCGTAAACATCAACGCCTAGGCATTCATCATTTACTGCAATTTTGTGAAAACGTGAAGTAAGATGGTAATAGAAATTCTATTCGAATATATTTGATTCGCTACTAAAGAATAAGAAATGTCTACACCTTCCACTATCAACTACAAGAAAGTAGTTTGTTAATTTGCTAATCTGACCGACAAGACAATTCGTTGGTAAAAATCAATATCTATGATCATTGTTGGATACCAACACATTCCATTAATGAAAAAATACTAATATAAGAACGGTTCATAAGGGATTATCCAACCGCTAAAGAATATGCGCCTGTGAAAATGATCATGGTTACATGATTATTTAGCACTAGGGAAACACAATTAAAACCTGTCGATGTGATCAGTAATACCTGGGGCAATCGAGAGGTGACAGAAATGAAAATCAGTCAAGAAAAATCAACGAGATTGCAGCTCCGCACGTGGAGAATCAGGTCAACGCTGGATTAAACATATAATTTGGGGAAATAATTTTTACAGATATATTTGTGGAATGTAAGAGAGAGACAAAAACAAAGATAGAAAACTATCTCACAATGTTATATAATGCACTCAGTAAATGAAAATTATATATATACAACAGGCTTCTCTCAGTTTCCGGCTACCAAATAAACAGCCTTGGTGGGCCCGATACGCGCGCTCGCGCGTGTGTGTTATAGTATAGACTGTTATTTACATTGACACACAACAGATGTTCTGAGTGGCCACATTCTATGGACTCCATTCCAGTTGACCGGACTTTATTTTATCGTGTCTGAAATAAGAAATATTAAGACTACTTCAGCTGGATATAACTGCAGAAAGTAAAAGGGTTTACCCTGGCAAACTGCTGCTCTACCGATCAGTCATCCGCCGTCATTCTATAATAATAATAATAACAATAATAATAATAATAATAATAATAATAATAATAATAATAATAATAGTAATAATAATAATAATGGTGGTGATGATGATGATGATGATGATGATGATGATGATGACGATAACAACAACAGCAACAACAACGAGGTTTGCTATTCTGTTAATGAAGTCTGCATTTTGGATTCGCTCTCGCCATATTTTTAGTAATAACATCTGTTAGGTTTTTCCGGAGTTTCTTTTTCTTTATGGCTTCTTTCATGTCTTATAGTTATTTTAGATAAACTCTGTTTATGGTGAGATTATTATCAGGAGCCAATGAATTACCTGCCATAATAAAAACAATGTTATTTTCTTGGAGCTTTATCTAAAACAAAAATATTGTCGATGGGAGGGAAGTGACACAGGATATAAGTATTTTCTAGAAAACGATTATGATTTTTAACCATTATCACTTGAAACAAAAATAGTATAATAATAACAATGAAGATGATGGTGATAATAATAATAATAATAATAATAATAATAATAATATAATAATAATAATAATAATAATAATAATAATAATATTAATAATAATAATAATAATAATAATAATAAAATAATAATAATAATAATAATAATAATAATAATAATAATAATAATAATAATAATAATATTAATAATAATAATAATAATAATAATAATAATAATAATAATAATAATAACAACAACAGCAACAACAACAACAACAACAACAACAACAACAACAACAACAATAATAATAATAATATTAATAATCCTTTCTACTATAAGCACAAGGCCGGTAATTTCGGGGCGGAGGACATTTGATTACATCGACCCCAGTGCGCAGCTGGTGCTAATAATTTTACGACGCTTAAAGAATAAAAATAGAAGTCGAACACAAGAAGAGGAAAAATAGGGAAAACAATAATAACTATAACAATAACAACAACCATGACAACAGAAATAATGCTTTCAAGTTCGGGAGAGGAGCTAAGTCGATTAAATCGACCACAGGGCTCAACTGGCACTTATTTTATCGGCTTCAAGAGAATTGTTTGTACTGCAGACTAGCTCACTCTATCGACGTTCATTGAACAGGAGCACGGTGTATCAGGTGTCAGGTGTCGAAGTGGTCTCAGAGCAACATGAGCTGAAGTGTTTTTGCTCAAAAACACAACCTAAAACTCGGCCCAGGGATTGATATAATGATCTAACGATCATGAGTGCAACACCTTGATCCTCACTAATAATAGTAGTAGTAGTAGTAGTAGTAGTAGTAGTAGTAGTAGTAGTAGTAGTAGTAGTAGTAGTAGTAGTAATAATAACAATAATAATAATAAAGATGCTAAAACTTGTTGAAAACATGAAAGACAAAAAAACTACACTCTATTCTGAAAGAGAGCAAAAATTCGCTACTGATCTCTTGGATTGATCAGGTTGAAGGAAATGCGCCAACTGCTACTGCAAAGAAAATAAAATTAATTGCAAAGCACCTGAAAAATTAGCTAGCAGATGGGAACAGAAACCTCTGCATAGCAAGTATGTTGCCCGTAGCAAACAAGCTGATGTTGATCAGAAACATACGCATCAATGGTTACGAAGCTCAGGGCTAAAAGCAGAGAGTGAAGGTTCCATATTGGCTGCTCAAGACCAAAGCTTATTAATCCGGAGCTACCAAGCCAATGTGATAAAAAATGGAGCTGACCCAAAATGTCGATTCTGTAACGATGAGATTGAAATTATAGGCCACCTAATCTCAGGGTGTAGAGTCTTAGCACCTGTAGAATATAAAGTAAGACATGACAGAGTCGGCCAGTATTTACACTGGAAAATATGTCGGCATCATAAAATCAAAACCGCTGACAAATGGTATAAACACCATCCTGAAGCTGTGACTGAGCTGTGAGGGGTATTTGAAGGTGATGGAATCAAACATTCAATCATGTGGGAAAGGATCAGAAGAGAATGTTATCGCAGGGTAAGGCAATACTCAGGACAGAGCTGAATGTAGGAAACGTGATTGAAGCGATCACTATTTTAGCCGTACCGGTCGTGACTTACAGTTTCAATATCATTAACTGGTCAACTACTGGAATATGTAAACATGACAGAAAAATAAGAAAATTGCTGACAATGCATATCTCCTTAGGGAGATATAAAACGACTTTACTTGCCAGGAAAAGAGGGTGGCCGGGGACTTTTACAGCTCGAATTAACAATGAAGATTACCAAAATTGGCCTAAACACATACCTGAAAAACACTGATGACCAGATGTTAAAACCTGTCTTAAAGCATGAAAACAAGAAAGCATCATACTCAGTACCAAAACAGGCAAACGAATATCTAACCGAATTCCAAATACAACAAATCCCAGAATTAGACGTACTGGAAGCAAGCACAGAAAAAGCTAAGCGCATGAAAACCCGTGCTAAAACTGTTGCCTCTCAATGGCAAATACCCCAAAACCTCTCAATGGCAAATACCCCAAAACCTCTCAATAGCAAATACCCAAAGAAAGCTAATAATGCCGATGTTGACAAAGAACTTACCCATCCATAGTTAGTGTCTTCTGGCTTAAAATCAGAAACAGACGGTTTTATCATAGAAGCCCATGTTCAATGCCTACCTACCAGGAGCTACCAGGCCAACATATTGAAGAACGGCAGTAGCTTAACATGTCGTTTACGTAAACAACAAATGAAACCATTAATCATGTTGTCTCCATGTGCAGTCTTCTTGCGCCAACAGAATATCTTAACGGGCATGATAGAGCAGCACAGTATATTGCAAAAACCTGGACCTACTCCATGATAAAAATTAGTGGGAACACAAACCATCTCCAGGGCTTGAAAACTATCACATCTCACTCCACTGGAACTTCACCGTTCAAACTGACAGAAAGATAGAAGCGAATAGGCCAGACATTGTATTGAAAGACTTCAGACAAATATCATGCCTCCTCAATGGACATAAATATATCTGCCAAGACCTACCAAAAAGTGAGCAAGTATAACGATCTTGAAATACAGATTGGCAAAATATGGAGCCTGAAGACTACAACAATACCTGTTGTCATAGTTGCCCTACGAATGATAGCAAAAACGGCTGATTACTACCCAGCTCAGATACCCAAAATGGCTCAGAAAACCCAAAATGGCGGAAATTCAAGAGATAGTACGCATGGAAACTGCTCGTATCCTACGTAAAATACTTTCTATGTAATCTCAAATTTTAAAACAAACTTATAATTTACTTGTTTTCTAAAACATTCTGTAGAATAATACTATGTGTAAAACGAAATATGACACTCTAGGCATAACACCAACTTGAAATTCTAACATGTTGCAGGAGGTCTCTGGGTGGGAGTTGGAGTCAACTTGTACAAATACAAGGCAAAAGTCAAACATATAATAATAATAATAATAATAATAATAATAATAATAATAATAATAATAATAATAATAATAATAATAATAACTTTGGACCCCCATAACAACTGAAGAGGTCACCCAGGCACTGCAAAGACTAAGCAACTGGAAGGCACCTGGGCATGACAAGATCCCCAACTTCTGGTTGAAATATCTAACAGGAATGCACAAAAAGCTGGCTGAAAACTTTAACAACGTACTAGCAGAGCCAGAGACAATGCCTGAATGGCTCACGAAGGGGAAAACCATCTTAATTCCCAAATCAAATGAAACAGAAAAACCAGAAAACTACAGACCAATAACCTGCCTCCCTACTATGTTCAAGGCATTTACTGCAGTGATATCACAAAGGCTGAACAAGCACCTGGACGAAAACAAACTGTTCCCAGAAGAGCAGAAAGGATGCCGCAAAGGCTCATATGGCTGTAAAGATCAACTAATGATTAATAAAGCCATAACTGAAGACAGCCACAGAAAGAAGAAAGGCCTCAGTATGGCCTGGATTGACTACAAAAAGGCGTTTGATAGCATCCCCTACACATGGATCCTCGAAACACTAGCCATTAACAAAGTAGCACCAACAATCATGAAATTCATAGAGCACTCTATGAATAAATGGCAAACAGTCCTACACCTCCAAACAAAAGAGGGACTCATGAAAACCAAAGACATCCCCATTATAAGAGGAATATTCCAGGGAGACACGCTCTCTCCACTCCTTTTCTGCTTGGCACTGTCACCTCTATCTGATATGCTAAATAGAACTGGATGCGGATATAAATGTTACGGCAAAACGATCAGCCACCTTTTATATATGGATGACCTAAAACTATACGCTGCAAATGACAAACAGCTGGAAACACTATTAAAGACAGTTCATGGATTTACCAAAGAAATAGATATGAAATTTGGATTAGAAAAATGCGCCAAAGTAACCATGAAAAGAGGAAAACTAGTTAAGAGTAACAACATCATACTAGATAAAACCAATGAAATAAAAGAATTAGACCAAAGCCAAACTTACAAATACTTAGGAATCCATGAACTAGATAAGACACAACACACACAAATGAAAGAGAAAATTAAAAAAAGAATATTATAGACGAGTTAGATCAATACTAAACACAGAGCTCAATGCTAAAAACAAGATAATAGGTATCAACACTTTAGCTGTCCCAGTTATAAGTTACAGCTACAATATCCTTAACTGGACACGAAATGAACTGACCAAAATAGATAGGAAAACAAGAAAAATAATGACAGGATCTAGGATGCATCACCCAAAATCTGACATAGAAAGACTATATATACAACGTATAGAAGGTGGTAGAGGCCTTATACAGCTGGAAAACTACTATAAAATAACCACCATAGGACTGCAAAAATATCTACTTCAGAAGGAAGGAAAACTGATCCAGATAGCGGCAAAACACGAGCAAAACAAAAAACTGTTCTCAGTATTTAAGGAAGCTGACAAATACAAACAAGAAATCATACCACCTAATAAACATGAAGAAGAAGAAGAAGATGAAGAAACAACAAAAGCTATAAAACAAATGAAATCCAAACTAAAAATAGAACAGCAACGAACCATGATAAAACGATGGCAAGAAAAGCCCCTTCATGGTAAATACTGGATTAAACTAAATGCAAAAGAAATAGACAAAGAAAAATCCCAGCAATGGTTGAGAAGCTCAGGACTCAAAGCAGAAACAGAGGGATTTTTAATTGCAGCACAAGACCAAAGCCTCCCCACCAGAAATTACCAAAAACATGTAATGAAAAGAAATATTACAAGTAACTGCAGAATATGTGGAGATGGACAAGAAACAATAAATCATATTATCTCTAGCTGCCCAGTCCTGGCTAAAAAGGAATATATTCACAGACATGACAGAGTTGGAACCTACATACATTGGAAGCTATGCCAACATTATGGAATAACAACAGAAAAAAGATGGTATAGGCACACACCAGAAAAGGTCACAGAAAACGAGAAAGCAACCATACTCTGGGATATGCCGATACACACAGATAGAGGAATTAAGGCCAACAGACCAGATATAGTTGTCAGAGACCATGAAGAAAAAAAATGCTTTCTAATTGATGTATCAATACCGGCTGATGACAACATGTCTCTAAAAGAAATGGAGAAACTCTCAAAATACAAAGACCTGGAAATAGAGGTAACTAGAATGTGGAATCTGAAAACAGAAACAATTCCTATCATAGTAGGTGCATTAGGCATGATAAAAAATATTCAGACAAATACATAACAAAAACACCAGGACTTACAAACGCATATAACATACAGAAAATTGCACTACTAGGCACTGCACACATCCTACGCAGAACACTTTCATACAATAACCATCAGAGCATCACAACAAATCACAGCACATACCCAAGGCACACAGAGCTGCGCTTGGTAGTGAAGTGAAAGCACGCTATAAAAATAAAAATAAAACTACTGAATAATAATAATAATAATAAGACGAAAGAAGCTTCATTCTATCATAAAGGAAAGCAAAAAATTTGCTATTGATCTCGTGCAGGATACCCAAACTGAACAACCCGAGGGAAGTACGGCAACTATTGTTGCAAAGAAGGTGAAGATGATGGCAATGAAAAAAGCGCACGAGCAATTGGCTGATAGGTGGGAGGAGAAACCTCTGCACGGCAAATATGTGACCCGCAGCAAACAAGCTGATGTTGACCAGAAGCAAACCCATCAGTGGCTACGGAGCTCAGGGCTAAAAGCAGAGAGCGAAGGTTTCATCCTGGCTGCTCAAGATCAAAGCCTATTAACCCGGAACTACCAGGCCAATGTGAGGAAAAATGGAGCAGACCCAAAATGCCGATTCTGCAACGACATGATTGAAACAGTGGACCACCTAATCTCTGGATGTAAAGTCTTAGCACCAGTGGAGTATAAATTAAGACATGACAGAGTTGGCCAATATCTCCACTGGCTAATAAGTCGGCATTACAATATCAAAACTGTCGATAAGTGGTATAATCACCACCCTGAGGCTGTAACTGAAGGAGAAAATGTAACCATTCTGTGGGACTTTCCAGTACATACAGACCGAACCATCGAGGCCAATAAACCAGATATTGTTGTGAAAGACCAAAACAATAAAGTTTGCTTATTGATCGACATGAGCATACCCTGTGATCATAATATCTCAGCGAAAGAGTTTGACAAGCTCAGAAAATATAAAGACCTACTCATTGAAATTGAGAAAATGTGGCATCTCAAGGCGGTTACAATACCAGTGATCGTAGGAGCACTAGGAATGATCAAGAAGGGAACCGAAAATTATATGAGAATGATCCCTGGCTTACCATCCCTGCAAGAAGTGCAAAAAATTGTCTTAACTGGTACATCACACGTATTGAGAAGAGCATTGTCGATGTGAGAACTGTTGCTGCTCATGTATTTTAATTTAACTTTAAAAAAATTTTTTTTTTAAATGAACGAACTACTGAGTTTGGTTTAATGGCCTACCAATGTATACTATGTGTTTCTTTGCCCTAGGAGTCGGGAAGACACTCGGCAAGAAATGGAAGCAAATTTGAAAGAAGAAAAAAAAAGTAATAATAATAATAATAATAATAATAATAATAATAATAATAATAATAATAATAAAATAATAATAATAATAATAATAATAATAATAATAATAATAATAATAATAATAATAATAATAATAATAATAATAATATGAAATAACAACAGAAAAACGATGGTATAGGCACACACCAGAAAAGGTCACAGAAAACGAGAAAGCAACCATACTCTGAGATATGCCAATACACACAGATAGAGAAATTAAGGCCAACAGACCAGATATAGTTGTCAGAGATCAGGGATAAGGGAGGCGCTATCGTAATTATGGACAAAAGTGAGTCTATTTCGGCTTGTGAGGAACTTTTAAATTACAAAACCTCATATGAAGAATTACCAGTCGATCCAAACCCCAATTACAGAGAAGAACTTGACAAGATAATTCTGGAAATGAACGAAAACTATTTCATTAATATGGCCGAATCCAAGATTTTATGGCCAGAAAGAATACCTGTATTTTATGGTCTCCTTAAAATACACAAAATGTTCGAAAAATTTCTTCCAATGCGCCCAATTTGCAGCGGATTTGAATGTGGTACATCCAAGAGTTCGGAATGGCTGGATGGCTTTCTAATCCCTGTCGCAAAAAGAATAAGTTCCTATATTCGGGATACTTTTGATTTTGTGTTTAAAATTAACAACCTTTTTAAGCACCGAGAGACCGTGTCGAGAACTGTTTTTTTGGTAACCATGGATGTTTCTTCCTTAAATCCCAATATTGACCACGATGAAGGGATAGAAGCATGCATGAATGCCTTCGAAATGCGATCAAAGAAAAGTATTCCATCAAATTTTCTTTGTAGATTAGTGAGAATAGCGTTACAAAGTATCACGATGAAATTTGGACAAATATTTTACCACCATACGATGGGTTGCGCCATGGATAATCCGATGGTAGTTACTTTTGCTAATGTCTTCATGACGAAATTCGAGCTACAGCTACTGAAGACATTCAAATCCCTTCATGGTCATGAAACAATACTTTGATTACGTCTTTTCTGTCTGGAAAGGATCACAGGATAGTTTAATTGACTTCTTGCACTTCTGACTGTTATGCTAAAATCTATGACTTTAAGTCCAACATTTAATGGGCACAGATATGACGTCAGGCATAATAAAAGTAGTTCGATAGAACTTGCTGAATATTTTGCTTCAAACGGCGGTAATTTTGAAAAAGACCTGGAAGTGCATATTCTCAGAAAATATTTTGAAACTACTTCTCTTTACTTCTCAAAACGCAAGAGGAGAAATATGTTTGCGAGTTATTAACATCACGCCGTGGAGGAATGTTTTTCTTTCTCTTTCTTCCTGACTTCTGTCTTTTTTATGTCGTTTTATTTTCGTCTGTTATAAAATTGAAACTTAAAGACTAATGATGACATTCCATCAACGTGTAGACGCTGAATTCTCTCCTTCATAATTTAATTTTAATTTCTATAATTTTGAATTTTTATCACTTCTTATTTTGAACTCGTCAAAGACAGGCTTACAGTCGGAATATCGTCCAATCAATAAAATATCTATGACAATCGCATCGCACTATTCGTCTTGACCAAATAATAATGATAATAATAATAATAATAATATTAATAATAATAATAATTATCATAATAATAATAATAATAATAATAATAATGATGATAATAATAATAATAATAATAATAATAATAATAATAATAATAATAATAATAATAATAATAATAATAATAATAATAATAAGGACCAACATTCACTGGAAGCTATGCCAACATTATGGAATAACAACAGAAAAAAGATGGTATAGGCACACACCAGAAAAGGTCACAGAAAACGAGAAAACAACCATACTCTGGGATATGCCAATACACACAGATAGAGAAATTAAGGCCAGATATAATTGCCAGAGATCATGAAGAAAAAAATGCTTTCTAATTGATGTATTAAATCCAGCAGATGTCAACGTGTCTCTAAAAGAAATGGAGAAACTTTCAAAATACAAAGACCTGGAAATAGAGGTAACTAGAATGTGGAATCTAAAAACAGAAACAATTCCTATCGTGGTAAGTGCACTAGGCATGATAAAAAAAATATTCAGACAAATACATAACAAAAACACCAGGACTCACAAACACATATAACATGCAAAGAATTGCACTACTAGGCACACAGAGCTGCGTTCGGTAGTGAAGTGAAAGCACGCTATAAAAATAAAACTACTGAATAATAATAAAAATAATAATAATAATAATAATCTTAACTGATTGGAAGTGTTATCATGTACATTGTTTTGTCTTGGTATAAAAGATGGGCTACAGCAAATATTCTGCTCAATACCACAGATTTGCTTGTCAGTTGTTTGACCTTAACCATTTGAGCATGTCCCTTGGTGGCTGACGATATGTGCATCTCTCATCACGAGCAGAAGTAGTGGGGGAGCATCATAGCCATGTGTTGAGAGGGATTCTTTGGGGTTTGAATAATTCACCTCTGGAAACATGGGTGGTTCTTTCAACATCCTTAAACAACCCTTATTCAGTGACCTTTTGAGCGGGATGGGCTACTCAACCTGAAGAAAATTCTAACTGGCCCCACCTGCAAGGTCATGCGTTGTTTATCTTGATATGAAATCACAATGTCGCGCACATATGGTTGTGATGCATGTGCCTGGTGTACCCTTATCAGATGAGTAGTCATGATGGATACACTGGGCTTCGTACATTTTTCCTTAGTGTCACTTTGATGCATGCACTGCTCTCTCATTCAATAATAATAATAATAATAATAATAATAATAATAATAATAATAATAATAATAATAATAATAATAATAATAATAGAAAATGACCACATCTCACTCCTCTGGAACTTCACCATTCAAACTGACAGACAGATAGATGCAAATAGGCCAGTCATCATATTGAAAGACTTCAGACAAAGAACATGTCTCCTCATTGATATGATTGTCCCAATCGATATAAACGTATCTGTCAAGACCTACCAAAAACCGAGCAAATATAAAGATCTGGAAATAGAAATCAGCAAAATGTAGAACCTGAAGACTAAAACAATACCTGTTGTCATAGGTGCCCTGGGAATGATAACAAATGGAGCTGATTGCAACCTAGCTCAGATACCAGGAAGCCCCAAAATGGCAGAAATTCAAAAGATAGTGCGCATGGGAACTGCTCATATCCTACGCAAAATACTTTCTATGTAATCTCAAGTTTTAAAACAAACATAATTTTCGTATGGTTTTTTTAGACATTCACTAGTACAACACTAAGTACAAAACCAAATATATGGCACACCAGGCATAACACCAACATGAACTTCCAACTTCTAGTCCCTTGAGGTCTCCGGGTGAGACTTGGAGCCAATTTGTGCAAATGTAAAGCAAAAGTCAAACATAGAATAATAATAATAGTAATAATAATTGGAATGGCAGTGTGGTAACAAGCTTGCGCCCCAACCACATGGTTCCGAGTTCAGTCCCGCTTCATAGCACCTTGGGCAAGTATCTTCCACTATATCTTCGAGCCGACAAAACGCTTGTGAGTGAATTTGGTGTACGGAAACTGGAAAAAAAGCCCATCGTATACACACACACACACACATATATATATATATATATATATATATATATATATATATATATATATATGTATTTTTCTGTCTGTTTTTCTCTCCCCACCATTGTTTAACAACCGAAGTTCGAGTTTTTACGCCCCCGTAACCTTTTATTTTTTACTTTTTCCCTCTGTACCCCACCTTTTCTCTGTGAATTATCAGGTGTGTTTATATTAATGGCTTAACAATTTATACAGTACGTTTCTCTGCCCTAGGTGTCAGGAAGACATCCGGCAAGAAATGGAAACAGAGTTGAAAATAATAATAATAATAATAATATAATAATAATAATAATAATAATAATAATAATAATAATAATAACAATAACAGCAACAACAACAATAATAATAATAATAATAATAATAATAATAATAATAATAATAATAATAATAATAATAATAATAATAATAATAATAAATGACAAATAATAATAATTCTCCCAATTAAGTGAGAAAAAATATTCACTCCACTGCAGGCAGACTAGAGTTTAGAATCCAGTGAGGACTTCTTGCGTGTACAAAAAAAATATATTAAATATATTACCGCAAACAACAGACCCCCACTGGACCCAAATAACAAGAGCCTTAACTTACAGCGGAGCTTCAAAATTCTTCAATTTAAGACGGCTTCAAAAGCACGTCTTGACAGCTTCAGTGCCAAACGCCACACTGACTCGCCCATGCGCAGTGGGCGGGAAGCAAACTTCTTACCACACTGCCACGCTTGCACCTATATATACAAATATTAAAGGAAATAGAGAAATACAATTGACATATTAAACATATCTTATAATATAATTATACTATAAAAAAGATATAACGAAATATAATTTAATATAATGTAATTTAATATAACAAATAATTGAAACAAATATAAATCCAATAATTTGCTTCGACTTCTAGCCAGTAGTGAATTTATAAAAATTCACATTTATGTATATGAGTCTCCTCAGAGTAATGTTTGTTCTAAAAACAGACAAAAATTCCATGCAAGGACTGCAAAATCCCATAAGAGACTGATGTAAAATATACTTATGTTTACAAGCGTGAGCGTTAAGAATTCAAAAATATAACAAATATAATAAAAGCAAAAGCAAAATTCAAATGATAAAATAATTAAGTAAAGAAAAACTACAACTGTCATAAAATGTTCTTATGCATCTCCACTGATATTAATCTAAAGATATTTTAATCGAAAATAATCAATGTTATATGATAAGATCTATATGATATGTTAAGAATTTATGGTGGAGTAGGAAATATATTTTATTTAAAATTGCTATATACTATGAAGAAAAAATAATAAATAAGGATATATTTTTCTGAGACACTAAATTCTTTAAAAAAAATTCTCTAATCAACGATTAATTCACTCAAAATTTTCTACTGAATACGCCGATGTTAAACAAATGTATAAAGTTACGATTATTATAAACTATATTATTTCCTACATAAAAATGATAATAATATATAAATAAATAAAGTTTCACTATTTTATTTAGTTTTACTAACGAAAATAAGTTAGAGTAAGCCAATAGTTTTAGTATTGTATAATTTTTATGTGTATACAAGTTCGAAAGAACACATGATGATATATACTAAATATTATAGGTTTAACAAAAATATTCATACATGCATAATTATTCAAATAGATATATAATTATATGTAATAATTATTCTAATCTCTTTATGCGTACTAATATAAACATTATTCTTAGTAAATAACAAGCAAAAAGCACAAAGTTACTTAGTTTATTAGAGGAAAATACGACCGTAATTCAATTATTATCTACTTATACATTCATTGCCTACGGAAAAATAACCGGAAATACGTACATTCAATGGAAATGTTTTTAATCACCATAGGCTTTTAATAAAATTATTCATATAATATTATTATTAAATTCAATTTATATACTTATAATCATTTTATATATAGGTGATAGCATAATCAAAACTTATAACTTGAATTTAACTACGAATGTAGTGATATAGTTTACACTTAAGACATATATTTTATGGTACTTTATAAATTAATCCATTGAAATATTATAGATATTATCATTAATATACTAGTTTAAAGCTACAAACCTTTCGGTTAAAAAAAAACTTGCAAATCCTTCAGTATAACAAAATTTGGCCTCAAGTACAAACAATTACGTTAAGTAATGTTGCTCCGTTCTAAAGTTTGGGAAAATATCGTAAAGCAAAAACACTCTGCTCACGTCGC
This sequence comes from Octopus sinensis, assembly GCF_006345805.1. Lineage (NCBI taxonomy): Eukaryota > Metazoa > Mollusca > Cephalopoda > Octopoda > Octopodidae > Octopus > Octopus sinensis. Next base: position 70,654,374 of record NC_042997.1, read on the forward strand.
CTTGCATAAGTTCAAAATTTCACCACAGCCTAATACACCTATCAATTGTTTTTAAATTTAATAAAAATTTAGTAAAAATTAGTATCATTTTATTTATTCATACAATCATTATTTTAGTTATCCATTTATTTCTTTAACACGTATACAAATTCAAATACACACACACACACTCACACACACACACACACATATATATGTATACACACAGAGACACATGAGCAGACATGCATATACATATACATACATACACAGACACACACACACACACATATATATATATATGTATATATATATATACACACAATACATCTGCATACATATATACTATTTCATCTTTTCAATTTACTAAGTAATAATACACACATATACAGACATACACACACACACATATATATATACATATACATTCATATATATATGTATAAGCATATACATGTCCATAAAAATACCCTCACATACATACACACATATATAACTATATATACATAGATAGATATACTCGTAAATAGATACACATTTATACATATATATATATACACCTACATGCATACACACAAAGACACACTCACACACTCACACACAAAATCATTTTATTTATGTCCAACACGTCAAAGACCTTTCTTTGCGAACACCTAACACTTCTGTTGTGCGTGTGTGATGATACGCTTAATAACATTTTCTGAAGTACCAGTGGAATTTGGATGTTTTCCGTCCCTTTGAAGGAAATGGAATCTTCCTTGGTTTGATATATATATATATATATATATATATATATATATGTATGTATGTATGTATATATATATATATATATATATTATATATATATATATATATATATATATATATATATTATATATATATATATATACATACATACATAAATATATATATATATATATATATAATATATAGGGAAAGTTTACGAAAGAAACAAAAGACGAAGACAGGTGGTGTACAAAACAAACAGATGTACTAGTATAACGCTCAGAATTAGAAAAAGTCTTTTACGTTACGAGCCTACGCTCTTCTACAGAAAGGTACACAGAAAAAACAAGGGGAGAAACAAGGAGAGAAAAAAATGTGTGTAGTGGCTAACGATTTATATATATATATATATATATATATATATATATATATATATAGTAGAAATATGTTATAAAAAGAAAATATAAAATACACGTGGAAATGTAAGGGTAAAATATGAAAAATCAACGAAAATGCTAATTGCAAATAAAAAAAGGCTATTCATGACAGGTAACGACAAATATATACATTTAGATTAACTGAGGTAGTAATACGAGTCATAAAAGTCATTATTATAAAATGATTATAAGATGATAATAAAGTAAGAGAACAAAACGGACCATGGTTTACGCAAAGCTATTCATCGTTTATATATATATCAGAAGGTAACGGCAGACGGCATCATTGTGCACTTCCCCCACCTCACAGAAATGAGGTCCCGCTTCCTAGAACAAGTTGATGTGAGATTTAGCTCAAAATTGATGTAGACATTGCTCATCGTCTCTTTTTAACCAACTCCAGTATCTTGCTTTTCCGACTGTAGTTTGGATATCACTCATGGTGATATCTGTTAGTCCTAATGATAACAACAGTCACTTTATACTGTGTCCAACAAATCCTCTAGCCTGCGTCTTCACATTCCTCGTGGAAGTTTACATAGTGTTTAATCTTTCGAGCTTAAATTGAAAACAAGGTTGAAAATAATTGTACTCGAATATCAAAAAATAGTGTAATATTCTTTTCATCACAGCTGCAAAAGTATAACAGAACTGTTATTCAGACTTGTGATATATTTACAGCTTTAATAAAAGTATGAATATATACTTTTGGGAATTACACCACCGCTGTTTAGCCCTAGGAAGCATCGACGCTTCCTGTCGGCTTTGACACATTTCCTGTGTCCTTATATTTGTGAAGGGGAAGCAAGCACCCCCACCAGCCAAGATTCACACCTTAGGACATGTATGTTTCTGGGTCTTAACCCGTCATCAGCCCATGATAGTGAGATCTGCTGACTGAGGTGCCTGTCTAGCCTTCACAAATATATATATTTACAGTGAAATCTATTCACGGGTCACCGTAATTAGAAGGCATTAGGCAGGAGAAATACCAGCACCAACAACTGCGACCGCAGCGACTCATCCAACAATATCCAAGACAACAATCGCAACGGCGGAGGCTGTAGCAGTAGCGGTAACAACGCATCAAACAGCAGAAACACCAGCAGCGACAACGACCGCAGCACCGGCGTCTGCGTTACGGCCGGAGCTGATGACCGCTCCAGCACCCGTAGCACCGAGGTGTCTCTTAAACCCAAGACACGAGATATATAAACTACGTCCACATTTCAAATGCTACCTGCTGTGGGCATGGCATCCATCGTTCATCTATTAGGAGCCAACCTAAGGGCGGAGATTCCCCATTCGCTTTTCAGGTCCATAAGATTTCCTCACCGATAATCCGTCCCGTTTAAGGCTCAGCCAGTGCATATTACTCTTTTGTTAACAAATTAACTGACTGTAACGGTTTTTTACTTCAAGTTGGAAGGGAGATTATATGCCCACGGCCTTTGGAGTCTGAGATGTCGTCTATAAGGCTAATGTGAAACCATTAGTAAGTCTATGATAGACACATATTTAAGTTCATGTAAATAAGTATACACACAACATATCACACATATAGATATGTATTATAATATATATATATATATATATATATATATATATATATAATATGTATATATATTAATATATATATATATATATATATATATATGTATATATATGTATATATATATATATGTTATATGTATGTATGTATGTATGCATATATATATATATATATATATATATATATATATATATATATATATATATATATACATATATATATATATTATACATATACATATATATATATTATATAATATATGTGTGATATGTGTGTATATATACTATATATATATATATTATATAATACATATATATATATACATACATATATAATATATATATAATTATATATATTATATATATATAATATATATATATATATATATATATATACAAAAGCATATATATACATACATGTATGTGTATATCAGGCTATTTATACATGTGTGTGTATTTATATACATATATAAACGTATTTATACAAACACAGACATATACACCCGCGCGGACGCAGAAGCGTACACACATATATATATATATATATATATGAGTATGAACGCATCTGCGTGTTTGTTTGCCTGAGTATGCGTGTTGTGTGTGTGTATTTGCTGTGTGTGTGTGTATGTTTGTGTGTGTCTGCGTGCGTACAAACATATTCGGCACACTTAGTACTATCAGTGTTGGGAAGGAACAAAAGGCGAAGACAAATTAATTATATTCAGCTAAACGACTACACGTGTTTTACATAATATGAATCAATGTAAGCGTGTTTCGTAGCAATAGTACAATGTGCAAGAAACATGTCCCTATTTCTTCCACATGTGCAGCGTGTAAATATATAAATAACAATGTATTTTCGTAGGTGAATACACATACCTACAAATATCATAAAAACATATATAACACAATCGGCATTGAAATATTCTCATAACACACGCGCGCACACACCCACACACGTATATATGCGTGTGTGTGTTTGTGTGTGTGTGTGTATGTATCTATGTGTGTGTGTGGTACGGCATCTATATATGTAACTATTTTGAAATACAAATATATATATATATATATATATATATATATATATATTATATATATATATATAATTACATCCACATAAACACATACATAAATATAAATTTAAGCATATACCCACACAATCTCCCTCACCCTCTCTCTCTCACTCGCCCTCTCCCTCTCTCACTCACCCTGCCCTCTCTCTCTCTCTCATTCCCCTGTCCCTCTCTCTCTCTCTCTCTCTCTCTCTTACTCCCCCTATCCCTCACTCTCTCTCTCCCTCTCTCTCTTACATAGACACACACATACAAACACTGACGAACTTATGTTCTACCATAACTATCTATATATCTATCTTCTGTCTGTCTGTCTATCTAGCTCTGTCCGTCTATCTCTCTATCCCTTCGTCTATATGTCTGCTGTCTGTCTGTGCGTGTCTGTCTGTCTGTCTGTCTATCTATCTATCTATCTATCTATCTATCTATCTATCTATCTATCTATCTAGCAGCCAGTTGCCTGCCTTCACTGAGGCACACATATTTATATTACTTCACATCCATAAATCGTGCTTGTACATGTAAATATATGTGTTCATGAATGTACGTGATGTTAATTAGAACCTCGTATTACGAGAGCACCATTGTACGAGCAATTTGCTGCACGAGCTTCGGCTCGTGCAAATTTTTGTCTCGCAATACGAGAGGAAATCCGCAGTATGAGCGAGTTTCATACAAGCGACTGCTAGTCGGCACTGAACTCGCACATGCTCTCCCAACAAGCGCAGTCTCCGCTCACTCAGTTCATGTATTTATCTCGTTGTGGGAGCGTCCCTGTTGTATTTTTCCCAGAGTATTCCTGTTGTTTTTTTCCCAGTGTTTTTGTTTAGTTTTGTGCATATTTTGCTATTATTTTATAATGATTAGTTGTGTTAGTCATGAGTCCTAAGAATGTTAGTGAAAAGAAGGAAGAGCTGATTACGATAGAATTGATGAAGGAAATCATTGATAAACATGAGCGAGGAGTGCATGTAGTGGACATAGCACGTCAATACTACCAAAGCAACATCGTGAAGAAAAAGGACGAGATCAAGGCCGTTACAACAGCAGAGGATGTATCCAAGCTCTTTAAACACCACACATCTGTCCACAAAAGAATGGAAAAATTGTTCCACCTGTGAGTCAACGAGAGTTAGCGCTCAGGGTATACGATTACGGAGACCATCATCTTCGAGAAAGCACGAGCATTGTATGGGGATCTTCTGAAGCAGAACCCTGGAACATCGATGGTAGAGACACCAGCTGATGCATTTAAGGTCAGTCGCGGCTGGTTTGATAATTTTAAGAAGTGGATTAGTGGGTGTTCATATCGTCGTCAGGTATGGAGAAGCAGCGAGCTCTGACACGAAGGCAGCTGAAGATTTCGTTCGTACATTCCGTCAGCTCATCGTAGCCGAGGAGTACATTACACAATTGGTATTCAACTCTGATGAAACTGGCCTTTTTTGGAAATAACTGCTAAGGAGAAGAAAATACCAAGCTACAAGTCTATGAACGATAGGTTAACTCTCGCCCTTTATGTCAATGGGAATGGAGACTTGAAAGTTACGCCACTTCTTGCCTACCATTCCGAAAAACCACGAGCCTTCTAGTACTTTATTGGGGCTTTGACCCCTATTTCTAAACAGGTTAGACGCCCAGTGTGTCCTTAAACTTACTGTTAATTTTAATTTTATATCTATTTGATGTTATTTAATACCTGTAACCACCTGTATTGTTGCAGTTATTATTATCAATATCTTATATTCAGATAATATATATGCAGATAATATTAACAATAATAATATTTCTATGAGTGTTCACATCTGAATATTCACTCCGGTGCATAAGATATTTGAGAACAGATTTATGTTTATAAAAAAAAAAAGAGATATATAGTAACAGATAGATACTTTATCAGAAATTGTTATGAATATAAAAGAAAACCTTTTCTATAACATTATTGAATAAATCAACCTTCAACTTCAACAACTGCTTCTAAATGTCGGGAAATTGGTCAATACCAGACCATTATTTAAATTGCAATACATTTTGACCGGTTTGAACACTGCTTGACATTGTTGCTTGAATTTCTTAAAATATAGACAAAACAAAACAGTGTACCTTTATTTCGAAATGAAGCATAAAAATGCGCTATTCACTAAATTAATGATGTGGTGACTAAATCGCCACCTACTCCTGGCCATCGTCGTGGTGTCGTTTTTTGCGTTCGTCATCGTCATCATCGTCGTCGTCATTGTCGTCATCATCATCATCATCAACAGCATCATCATTAACATCATCATCAACACCATGATACATACACTCCCACCTATAATTATTAAATGTTACTTACAACCGAGGTGAGATTGGCGCAACATGAACCATTATTTTTTGCACTAACCCAAACATTTAGAGAATATTATGTCTTCACTCAATGTTGAATTCAAATATCAATGAATTAATCATAACCTTTCATCATTGAGAGGTCGTTAACCTTAGTGGTGTTCATATACTGTTGTTAGTATAATTGCATACACTCCTTTCACATAAAATACATCAGAGCAAAATCAAAATATTTTCAATAAGAAACCGTCAAACACACGCATAGAGAAACATACGCAGTACACTGGCACAGGGAAGCATATACACATAACTATACTCTTACAGAATAACACACTATATTTGTATATAAATACATTTGTGTTTGCATCTAGTTATTCTTTATTTACCAATGTTTCTATAATGTATCCGTCTATTTTACACGCTACAATACATTCTCTAATCTATCTATCTATCTATCTATCTATCTATCTATCTATCTATCTATCTATCTATCTATCTATCTATCTATCTATCTATCTATCTATCTATCTATCTCTCTGTCTGTCTGTCTGTCTGTCTGTCTATCTATCTATCTATCTATCTATCTATCTATCTATCTATCTGTCTGTCTATCCAGCTAGCTAGCTATCTGCCTATCTATCCATCTATCTACCTGCATGATTACCATCTGTCTATCCATCCACCCATACAGCCAGCCATCCACACGAACATACTCACCCTCATACATACCTACATACATACCTATCTATCTACCTTCCTACATACCTGCCTATCTGTCTATCTCTCTAAATATGTATGTATGTATATGTATATATTAAGTATGTATGTATGTATGTATGTATGTATGTATGTATGTATGTATGTATGTATCTAGCTACGCTACTGTATCTATCTATCCATCTCTCTATCAACCCGATTCTCTATTTCAGTTATTTCCAGTGTCCCTCTAGTGGTCTAATTGGATGGTAGAATACCACTTCACACCTCCATTTACATATCTGTACAATTTTACATGCAACAATCGATATGTTTATCAGATCAACTGTCCATTGTATACAACTGCGTGCACACACACACGTGTATTTGTATGACTTTGTGTATGTGTGCATGTATATATGTATGCTGGTTTTCACGCATGCATATATTAATGTATGTATATCAATTATTGAATCTCGGCAACGAGATACCCATTGACTTTTAGAAAACTGTAAGTTCTACAGCAGCGTTTTACAAACTGTTTTTACTGCAACCCACAGCAGGAACCACAATTTGCATTGCGACCTATGTCTAATAAATAATTACTGACGTGTAATAAATCTAAGAGAAAGTCTATTCCCCAGGCTCATCTATTTAGCATCGACAATTTATATGTATCTTTCTTATATTCATAAAACCATGTGGCAAGTATTCCTCACTATAAAGTCTTGTTACTTTCATCTTCTTATTTGGTGTCTCAAAATGTCCCAAAAGAAGTCAACATTTGCTTGTTTAACATTATCATGTTTAACAATGTTCGTGGAAGATACATTTCCAGATGTATCTGTTAATGTTAATGATCCTCCTGTGCTTTCATCGTTCTTCTTTTTCCGAATGATATAAAGATCCATAATTGGGGGTGTTTCAGAAATATATATATATATATATATAACAAAGTGCAGTTGAAAGGTACCGCACGAGGGGAAATATATATGAAAGAAGGTTTGGAAATGCAATTTTAAAGATGTTCAACACACACACACACACACACACACACACACACACACACACACACACACACACACACCCATATATATATATATATATATATACATATATATATACACATACATATACATATATATACATATGTATATATATATACATATATATACATATACATATTATACATAAAGTTAGTGAAGCACCGTATCCATTTGTTGAGAGTTTATATTTCAGGACAGGGATCTTTCATAAAATATAAAAAGGATGAGTACAAAACCTTATTAAATATGACTTAATATAGAAAAAAATAGCCGACATCCACGTTACTCCTAATTTCCGGATTTTGATTATATTATCCCTATTTAAACTTAATATATCAAATTTTTTTATAAATGACTGATGAACAAATTGATAGATACAAAATTCGAAAGCGTATCTAACAGAAGCACTCGTGAGGACATATCTACGCCGACCTGGTACGGATCGTGATCTCTTGACAAACAAGACAGATAAACTCAGTGAGAAAAGATAAAATATAATGCGAGTTTACCTTAATGTCTAAAAGTGCGGAGAGTAAGTCTGAGTGAAATGAAATGAATTGTAAAGACTGAGAAGAAATAGAAAAGTTACGCTATGTAAAATTAATAAAAACTGATAAAAAATATAATTATGTTATGTAAAAAAACTGTTGACAACTAGCCATTCAAGACGAGGCAGTGTGTGTTTGTCGATTGCCAGTGTTGTTGATGACAACTAGGTATGAAGATTTAATCTAAACTTGTTTGATATTTAAGGATTCAAGGTAAAAAGAGAGGCAGTGGGAGAGAGTGAATGACTGTCGATTGCCTTGGACAAAACTTTGAAGATATTTTAACTGCGATAACATCCTTTTTGTATATGTATAATAAATTCATAATAATATGAACTATTATGTTTTGAGTGGTAAAGCCTGCTTTGTCATGGGAGAAATCGGTAAAACTAGCGATGATTTACCAGTGTTGTGCAACATTTAGAGTTGTTATATTCTGTACTTTACACACACCCACTTGCGTTTTTCTTCCTTTCCTTTGTTGTCGCGACCCATTTTATTTATCTCGCGACCCGCTGAAGGGCCGAGACCCACAGTTTGAAAAACGCTTCTCTACAGCATTCTTTCAGTGCCACTTTTTGATTCGTTGGACATAATTCAGAATTTTATTATGTGTGTGTTTGTGTGTGGGTGTGTCTATGTATATATGTATGTTGTTATATATACATATAATTATATATACATATATATATATATATGAATATATATAATTATACATACAATAATGTACATATTCACAATTATACATTCGTACATGTATATATGTATGTGTGCGTGTGTGTATGTTTGCATATATATATATATATATATATATATATATATATGGATGTATATATACATGTATGTGTATGTTTATATATATATACACACACAAACGCGCGCTCACGCACAAATACACGCACGCACACACATATATACATATATATATGTACTCATACACTTACCCCCACTCGTGCACGCATACACATATACACACATGCATATATACATATATGTGTGTGTGTGTGTGTTTATGCCTTTTGTTTCTCTTATTCTGTCTTCTATTTTCCATCTACCTAATTGGCTATCTATGCATCTTTCTTTCTGTCTTTCTATCCTTCTTTGATACTTTCCTTTTTTATTTCTCTCTTTAACCAGCTGATGCAATTACATTACTAACGTAAGTATGTGAAAATCAGTGTATGGTTTGATCCCACCTAGACCCGTGTGATTCTGACCGTATGACATTAAAATACGGAGCAAGTCAGCATTCGAGGCGTTCTATTAATTTCCTCATTTATTTATTTATTTTTTTATTTTTGCTCGTATTTTATATTTTGCTTTACTTTTCTTTGTTTTGCTGCTTTAACCTCTAACCTAGACACACAGATCACAGAATGACAACTCACATAAGAATACAAACACGAATGCACGCCGAGAAACATAAATAAAAATAAAAGATAACGTCATTTCGCACAACTATCAACTTCGCAATCCATTAGCGACTAAGATAATTTAGCGGCAAACAGGATAAGATTAAAGACCGGTGGTTCAGGCAGTATGTGATTAAGGTCGTAATGAAAGATTAGCCATATGTTGCAGATTTAATGATGAAAAGTAAATCCGACCATCGCGAAGATAATAAAAATAATAACAAAAATCAATTTAAAGAAAATGAAAAGTAATTAAAACATCATTAACAAAAAATGTATTGAATTTATAAAATTGAAAATACATTCTAAATTACTAATTATTTATTACATACACACACACACACACATTTAAATCTATATCTATTTCTGTCTCTCTCTGTATATATGTGTGTGTGTAATATAAATAATATATATGCACATATATATAATAATAATATAAATAATATATGCATATATAAATGTAAATATACATACATACATACATACATACATACATACATACATACATACATACATACATACATACATGCATACATATGCATATATGGGTGAAGGACGTCACTGACAGTGAACAAGATGAAATACGAAAACAAATGAGTTCAATACGCAAACAACGAGAGACACAAATGGAAAATAGGACAAGTGATATAAAGAACGGACCCTCATCAGTTGTCGGCTATCTGTCTACTCCTCATTTCGGCCAATGAATGGCAATATGATTCTTCAAAGACAGTTGCTCCCATAAGTGCCAAAATAAAATTTGGGATTTATGGGGGGACAAAGTTGGCAGAAAGCAGGACAGTGGAGAGATACAACGAAAACAAGCGAAAACAAACAGGGAGGGTCGTTAGACTAGAACGAAGGTAAAATAGCGAACGCTGGAGAGATATTTTCTTTGACAAGAGAAAAGATAGAAGAGTGAAATAGGATACGTCCAGTATTTTGAACTGCCCTGAAAGAAAAGAAAGATGATGGCGTGAGAAAAAGAAAGATTGACGATAGTCACGTGTGAGCAATGAGAGAGAGTAAAGAAGAACGAGGAAGGAAGAGACAGATAGAAAATGGCGAAAGGGAGAAAAAAAGGAAATTAGAGAAAGGATGAGAGTGAGAGGGAGTGGGTGATAAATACCTTTAATACTAACAAGAGCATAGTATGATGGAGATTGGGGTGTTATTTCTAGCAAATTGAACAACCACACAATGTTGTTCAATTGGCTCATTTGTTGATATGTACAAGTAAACAAAAACTAAAGACACGCACACAATCCCACCCCATATATATATATATATATATATATATATATATATATTATATATATATATATATATATTATATATATATATATATATATATATATATATATATTAGAAATACCAGCGATTATAATTATTTTTATTTTATCGCAATTTGATTTGTTTACATATTTCTCGATAAATTTTGAGCGCTAGACGATATACCAGAAATCCCTAGTTTTGTCGGGATGTTCGGAGTCTGCGCAGTGATCTGATTAGTTAGGGAGAGTAAATCATTAGAAGCACATGCTTCTGGTGAGTTAGGATCTCAGAAAAACAGGGCTCTCACTGATGAATTCTCCCTGAGTAAATAAATTATCTTTATTGCTGAAAAGAAAGAAACTGCAGTCTGAGAATAACCGAGTTAGTAAATGTTTTTATCTTCATTTCACTAAATTTATCAAGCTTCTGTGTTCCTAGCACATATTTCGCCTTAATGTACTGATATATGGAAAATATATGGCTTGTGTTAGAAATACCAGCGATTATAATTATTTTTATTTTATCGCAATTTGATTTGTTTATATATATATATTGTTTACTTGTACACATCAACAAATGAGCCAATTGAACAACATTGTGTGGTTGTTCAATTTGCTAGAAATAACACCCCCAATCTCCATCATACTATGCTCTTGTTAGTATTAAAGGTATTTATCACCCACTCCCTCTCACTCTCATCCTTTCTCTAATTTCCTTTTTTTCTCCCTTTCGCCATTTTCTATCTGTCTCTTCCTTCCTCGTTCTTCTTTACTCTCTCATTGCTCACACGTGACTATCGTCAATCTTTCTTTTCCTCACGCCATCATCTTTCTTATATATATATATATATATATAATATATATATATATATATATATATATATATATATATATATATGTATATATGAATCTATATGTATGTGAGCGATAAGTATCGTGTGGTGGAAATAAACGCAACTTTCTCATTCTATATTTTTTGTTAAGTTAGAATTTGTCTGTGTTGGTTAGGATTTTTTCAATTTCTGTTTTCTTGTGTCGACCAATTGACGAAAGAATTTTTTAAAAATTAAATTCATTGAGCCGAACAAAGTCAAAATTATATTAATTCTATTTTTTCCCTTTACTTTTTACTTTCCTACAATATAGTTAATTACCACACCCTATATACTGAGATGGGAGCGATGACCTCCCCTCCAAAACGCTAATAGGACACAGAATGTGTGTCATTATCTAGCTGGAGGAGATGTATTCCTGGGGCTATAAACGACAGTAGCACTGTCCTGTATAGAACGCCACACATGATTAGCAACATATGTTACGATGTGTGTGTGTGTATATATATATATATATATATATATATATATATATATATATACGTATATTTGTTTATATACAGTAAATCCCAAAAAGAACAAATACAAATAATCAACAACGCGAGGACGTGCTACGTGTAATTTATCAGCAGACGCTCAGGAAAAGAAAGGAAGATGCTTTAACGTTTGGAGCAGACGCTCTTCTTTGGAGACAGGGGAAAGTTCCCAAGAAGGGAAGACGGAGGAAGAAAATCGCCAACGATTCACATGTAGTTACATTTTGTATTGACCGAAAGGGAATGGGTGAAGAATGTTTTAGTCGAATGGAACGATCCCAATACATTTTTTTTTAGCCTATCACTTAATCTTTTCTTTTTAACGAACCGCTAAGTCCTGGGGACGTAAACACACCAACACCACTTGTCAGGCGGTAGTAGGGGACAAACGTGTGTCTGTTCTACATGCTTAGATATGCTTATTATTATATAGAAATATATAATACCATATATATATTTTCCAAGCCTTCTCTGACTAAATCAGCTTATTACTGCAGTTGTCACAATCATAATAACTACTACTACTACTACTACTACTACTACTACTACTACTACTACTACTACTACTACTACTACTGCTGCTGCTGCTACTACTACTACTACTACTACTACTACTACTACTACTACTACTACTACTATCACTACCTACAACCATTCCACCACCTCCACCACAATGAAACCTCACCTGTCACCACCATTATCACCAATACGATATGTTTTTCTTACCTTCATCTCCACTATATTTCTCCAGCAGTCTTAATTAGAGAATACGCCGTCCCCTAATATGGGGTGTGTATGTGTGTGTAAGTGTGTGCACTGTATATGTTTCTATTTGTGCAGTGGTATGTTTTGTGTTGTGTTGTTTAATTCGCGTTCGTGTGTGGTATGTGTTGACTAAACCGATAGCTTTAATTAATTTACACAACAACAGAATGTACATGCAGACACATGTGATTTTGTCTCTTTTTTCAGTAGCGCATTAATTATACGATTTCTCCAACTGTAAAAATGCATAACCATGCTCATTGAATTACATATAATTCGCTCATCAGATATGCATTTTTAAAAGCATCGATTTACATTTTCTTGTATGTTTTTATGTATCTATCTGTCTATACACCCAAACACACACACACACACATATGCACGGATATATGCACACATATAGAAATACATATTAATATATATACATATGTCTCAATACGAAAATAGTAATGTTACATGTATGTGTGTATGAATATGCATGTATATGTATATGCATATATCGATCGATACCCACACACATGTATGTATATATATATATATACTTACACACACACACACACACATACATATATACATATATATATATATGTAGATATATTTGCTTATATACATACATACATATACATACACACACACATATATATATATATATATATAGAGAGAGAGAGAGAGAGAGCGAGAGAGACAGAGATTTATTTATGAATATATCTAATTATATACGCATGTCTATATATATATATAATATATATATAGAGAGAGAGAGAGAGAGAGAGAGAGCGAGAGAGACAGAGATTTATTTATGAATATATCTAATTATATACGCATGTCTATATATATATATATATATATATATATATATTTGTGGGCATATATACACGTATATCAGCGTTGACATACACGCATATTATTCTAGAAATATTATATTATTTAATATATGATAGTATGGCGACCACGACAGTGATAGTGATGACGATGCCTACAAGAGCTGTGATAAAATGGCTCAGTGTATAAAAAGTGTTGAAGAGGTTCTATTCTTTATGCAGCCAACTTAGTATATCTCTAAGTTTTAAAATAAAGCTGCTACCACTACTACTATTAATACTAATATACCACCACCACTACCATTACTACTACTACTACTACTACTACTACTACTACTACTACTACCACCACGATGATCACCACCATCACTATTACAACTACTAGTTGTAGTCGTGGTTGTAGTAATATTAGTAGTAGTAGTAGCAGTAGTATTAGTAGTAGTAGTAGTAGCAGCAGCAGCAGCAGCAGCAGTAGTAGTAGTAGTAGTAGTAGTAGTAGTAGTAGTAGTAGTAGTGTTGTTGTTGTTGTAGTAGCAGTAGTCAAAGTTATTAGTGAAAAATAAATCGATGAAAATTTAAGAATAACAAAACTAAAATATTTCAATAAAAAACGCTTAACATCAAAATAAAGGAAAGAAATAAGCCAAGAAAGAAGAAAAACCATGTAGGATACTTCACGTACCCTACACCCACCCCGGATTACATTGCCACAAGCAATACAATTGCCATTTGCCAATTCCTATTGACCACAAAGGAAAAGACGATACATTCAGTCACAGAAATTTTGTTACTTCTACCAACAATCTTGGAGGGCATACGAACAACACTTTCCCCATGTATAGACGCAGGTGTGGCTGTGTCGTGAGAAGCTTGCTTCCCAACCACATGGTTTCGGGTTCAGTCCCATTGAATGGCACCTTGGGGAAGTGCCTTCAACTATAGCCTCGGGTCGACCAAATCCACGTGAGTGGGTTCGGTAGACGGAAAGTGAAAGAAGTTTGAAGTATATTCGGCCGACTGTGCTCTCCGCCACTCCGCTGCGTTGCCGTGCATGGCCTGCATTTCGCCGAGAACGCTAGCCACTGTACCTTTTTCTATCTTCTCTACCTGTTTATTTCTGTGTTCTTTTCTGTCGAAGAGCGTAGGCTCGAAACGTAAAAGACTTTCTCACTTCGCGATGGTTAAATTAATACATCTGTTTGTTACTAACACACCCGTTTTCGTCTTTTGTTTTTTGTAAATTCTCACCATATATATATATATATATATATATATATATGGGGGGGGGGGTGTGTGTGTGTGTATGTATATATATGTATGCATGTATGCATGCATGTGTATCTGTGGGGGGTCATCCTTTTCCCACCGCTTGACAACTGGTATTAGAGTGTTTACGTCCCCGTAACTTAGCAGTTCGGCTAGAGAAACCGATAGAATAAGTACTGGCATCGATTAATTCGACTATAAATTCTTCTAGACGGTACACCAAGTTCGAACTGGAGAACAAGCTGTTCACTGAGTTTTGTGCCTCAAGCATATTCGGACTGATAATAACGTTAGTAATATAAAGGATATACACACATGCATTTACACACGATATAAATTTGCGCAATCCCGTTGTCGTGGGCCCAAACAAAACAACAGCAGATGTATCCGCTCATCAAGGAAATTTAATGGTCGATGAAACTACTAAAAATGGGTATTAGAGAGTCTAACAAATTAAAAAAACAAAAGTAAACAATGGCTAAAACAGTATCTCCTAATAACTAGAAATATAAGTGATGTTCACAACTGGGATATTATATGTCCGCTCTATCAGAGTCGATCTTTCAACAATACCACTGACAAGCGGAATTCATTGATGATTACACACCCCATTATATTCATCCTTATCCTGAACTGAATGCTCAACATGCTGATCCAAGATGTTACAAAGAAATAGATACAAAGCCCTTCACAGTCCTAAATGCATTATCATAGACTCATGAACATGTGTACACACAAGTAATGAGGAGATTATTCTATAATCGGCACGTGATGTCCTCATTAAATATAGATCTAGACACCTCACTTTTTTTAATTTTAATTCGTATTACTTTTTCATTGTCGAGATTAGACCCGTACTCGAACTTACTTTAACATCTGTTCCTCTGACCTTTCTTCAATATATTTATGTTCTTTATTAAATTTTATCTATTTATGCTCATCTGATGACACGCTTCACAGCTTAGCTTATAAATCAGCCATGTAAAATACACAAAGAAAACATACTGGCCTGTATTTATTTGTGTACAAGTGTCTCTCTCTCTCTCTTTCTCTCTCTCATTCTTTCTGTCTCTCTTTTCGCTCTTTCACCATACACACACATATATATGTGTAAATAAATATATATATATTTAAAATATATGTACACACACACACACACACACACATATAATATATATATATATATGTAGGTAGGTAGGTAGGTAGGTATGTATACACATACACACACATGCGTACATATAACTACACCTGACAGATACTCGCACGTGGACGTAACAATACAATTTTAGCTTATTTAAGCAATATATTTATTTACTGAGTGTGCTCAACGGCTCAGCAAGTTGTCGTTGCTATACTTTCTGTGAATTAAACTACACAATACACAGTAAACAACTAATACTGAATATTTTCCACATGTTCAGTCTAGAACATCATCTAGATGCTTCGTTTGTTAATCACCTCGTAAGCTGCTGTTGAACTAACAACAGTTACATACAATATACATACACATGATACATGTGCAACTCAACCAACACGCGCAAGAGGAACGAGCAGTTATCTACGTAGGTCACGCGAAAATTAATAACTGTAAAACGGATTGCGTTAGAGTCCATTAAGTCGAGACACGGAGATAGATACAAAGAATTATATTGCACACATACATGCATGAACATGGTTACCGCAAGCGAAATATTTAATCCGAAGCGTTCACAATGGTTCATAATTTGATAACAACGTGAAAAACAGATTGCTTTGAATTATTTACCACAACACACACACACACACAAGCACACACACACACACACACACACACAAGCACACACACACACAAGCACGCACACACACACACACACACAAGCACACACATACACACACACGCACAAACGTCTGACAAGTTCGTTTATGTAACTCCCAATTAACATCCAAACCCAACAAATCCTCTAGGCCGTAGAATTTCTGTTAGTCCAGCGATAATAACAAAATGAATCAATTATATTGATTCAATAACATATTAGAGCAACATAATTCTTAACATTAAAAGAAGAGACTGCAAAACAATTAAATTAGACAATAGAACAATTGAAAACGACTGCGGGTAATATTAGGTACAAAATTGATGACCAGAAGAACACAATATATCCAGCCCACGCACCTTGCCATATTACCATACTTTGGTGCCTAGGAGAGGTTCAGAATATTCTAGGTTAGCACTAATCTATCTATCTATCTATCTATCTATCTATCTATCTATCTATCTATCTATCTATCTATCTATCTATCTATCTATCTATCTATCTATCTCCCTCTCTCTCTCTCTCTATATATATATATATGTTAATAAAATAGAATATATGCATATATATAAACATATATGTACGTACCTACCTCTACATGTACATATACACGCATATATGTGTACAGGACACCAAAAAGACGTCGAACACATAGAGAGACGAAACACATAGACACAAACCAAGGAACAAGACAAGCAAAAAAAGGGAGAGATACAGGACAATAAGCACAACGAAAAATCCCCTTCTTCAGTCGCTAAGATTTCATCTACTAAACGTTTCGAAGGATAAAAGCGAGACGTATACTTCGAAGAAAAATTCCTTCCCGCGAAAAGCAAATCAATTAAAATTCTGAGATCTTTTCGCAGAGGGGTAAAAAAAAGCAAGACGGTAACGACAGTACAAACATATAAACAGTAAAAAATATATATATAAACAGTGGAAAAATAAATATATAACAGTGAGAGACAAGACAAGGAGAACAAGATAAGAAGGGCTGTTAACGCCAGACGAAAAAAGTATTGTAAACGCTGGATTATCGTGGAAGACAGAGAGGGAAATTTTGTCAACCAGAAGCCTTGCAAGGCGGGCGAGAAAGGACAGGAAAGCAGTTACGACGGAAGTATCGTCGCAGATATATATATATATATATATATATATATATATATGAGTAACAATGAAGGGTGAAATTATAATCTCTTTGACTGCTATTTCTAAATTCGGTGTGTGGTAAGGCAATTCGTTGCTAAACCCTTAATTGCTTAGTATATATATATATATATTGTGTGTGTGTGTGTGTGTGTGTATGTGTTAGGGAACATAGTTATTTAAATTAAATATTAATTTGATATTAATCAAATTTGATATTGACCAAATCTCAATTTTTCACCCTTGTTATTTAAATTTAAATAATCATGTTCTCTAACCGGCAAAATTCACAGCAGAGAATTATTTTCTGCAGAATTATTTCCGGATTTTTTGGCGCGCCAAAAAGAAAACTTTTGAAATATAACCCCAAATGTA
>NC_042997.1:70677975-70680475 GCF_006345805.1 Octopus sinensis
CCCACTAGAAATAACAGCCAAAGCTTCAACCGCAAAATAACATTAATTCCGTAAACCAGGAGAAAATTAAAAAACATTTACCCTGTAATTTCTTATACGATGCACCGTTTCATCTACTGTTTAATGGTAAACTAACCTGATTAAATTAAATCAAGCCAATCTTCCATAGGCCCTTAGAATCGTCAGTAAGAAATAGCCAGATCGGAACAGATATTTTCACGAGGCATTTCTGTCCCTGCCTCGGCAATATCTGACCTAAAATTTTCAAATCATCGCATTCGCGCCAAATTTATCGGCAGCAAATAAATATAAGCCGCCGATTCCATTACGGAATTAACCAGAAAATTCATAATTAATCAATATAGGGTGGCAAAAAATTTTGTAGAATTTTTTTGCCACAGCGGCCTAGTGGGAAAAAATTAAATAGTCATAGACCATTTTTAAGTTCAACATCACAATCAAGGAACGGCCATAATAGGCCATTCACCCACTAGAAATAACATAAGAAATTACAGGGTAAATGTTTTTTAATTTTCTCCTGGTTTACGGAATTGATGTTATTTTGCGGTTGAAGCTTTGGCTGTTATTTCTAGTGGGTGAATGGCCTATTATGGCCGTTCCTTGATTGTGATATATATATATATATATATATATAATATATATATATATATATATATATAATATATATATATATACATACATGTATGTATACATGCATATATGTATGCACTACGTCACCAACAGTAAACAACAGGAAATACGAAAACAAATTAGTTAAATACGCAAATAACGAAAGAGAGAAAAGGACAAGTAATACAAAGAATGACCCTTCATCAGTTGTCGGCTGCCTATCTACTCCTCATTTCGAGCAATCAGTATATATAGATATTATTGTGTCTGCGGGTAGTCATTCTCTTTTCGTGCCTTGTTATTTAAGACACTCACCGGCTCGTTTACCATTCATTTAGTATTATTTTTTTCTAAAATTTTCGCTGCGTCTTACAAAGTTTTCAATAGTTGTTGACTCTGCCCGTTATCAGAGCTGCGTTCTTTTTGTTTGTTTGTTTGCTTGTGTGCATGTGTGTGCGTTGGTGTGCATGTGTATACACAATTGTATGTACGTACGTATGTATGTATGTATGTATGTATGTATGTATGTATGTATGTATGTATGTATGTATGTCTGTATGTATGTATGTATGTATGTATGTATGTATGTATGTATGTATATGCATGCATGTATGCATGTGCATGTATGCATGTATGTGTGTGTATGCATATTCATGTATTTGTGTGTTCATGTTTCTTTCTATATGTGTGTGTTCGTATATGTGTGCACGTGTGTATTTGCCTGTGTACCTCTATTTCCTTTTGTGTGCATGTTTGGGTGTGTCTAGATGAATGGGATTGTGTGACTGTGTACTTGCGTCAGTTATGTTTGGATGCGTGTTATGTATGGATATGTGTCCTCGTGTGTGTGGGTGTAAAGTTTGCGTGTGTGTATATGGTCATATATTTCAGTCATCATTTGTGTATGTATGTGTGTATGCCTATGTGCGTGCCTGTCTGTCCGCATTACCTATGTACCTATCTATCTATTTATCTCTCTGTTTACTTATATAGCCGTTTACTTACACGCATACACACACACATACAGACGTCTACATATAGAGCCTACTAACAATTCTACATGTGTATAAATAAACTGTGGGTATTAGGGTATAACTACCTTGTACGTATATTTCCTATTTAGTACTGGGGATGTTTCATTTATGAGGAGGTACTCCTGTATTTCTCTGAGTGTTGGGTCCTTCGGGGACTTGGATAAAATGCAGATGTCAAGTTGTCCCAGTTTGCCTCCATGTTGGTCCTTGGATTGTTGGTAGAGTATGGAGGACTGTTTTTTGCATACACATGCTGATATATATGTAGAGATAAATAAAAATATACATATATAAATAAATAAAAATATACATATATAAATAAAAATATACATATATAAATAAATAAAAATATACATATATAAATAAAAATATACATATATATACACACACATTTATATATGTGCATATATATATTTGTGGGTGTGTATGTCTGTGTGTGTATATGTGTGTGTTACAGTATGATATACTATAGGTTAGAAGATTTTCTTTCAGTTTACCTCTATGAGAAATCCACGAATAACAGAAGAGCATTTAAATGTTTAGCTTTCGCACCTTCAAGAAGCTTGCGTCAGGTTAAGATGTGCCCTGTAATTGATCGTCCTCTTCGGAAGGAATTTAGATTTTCCCTCAATACCTTTTCCATTTCTGAACTTACGCGCTTAAGCAGCAGGTTTATTTCCTTGTAGACTCTTGCCACGCCAAGATTTCTATTTTAGGGAAAAGCGAGGATACTGCGCTTTGTCCATGTTTCTAAACATGGACTAATGAATGTATTGGTAAAGCTTGGGGTGCCGTTGACAAGTTATATCTTGTGTGGAAATCAAGACTTCCATACA
>NC_042997.1:70685475-70692975 GCF_006345805.1 Octopus sinensis
GAAGTCTTATAGATTAGGAGAAAATAAAATACGGTCGTGTTTGTCGTTCCCGCTGCGTATGTACAGTGTTCAAATATAAGAGAGTCAGTGCAATGTGGTGGTTTAGACAAATCGTGTCAGATGAAATGCATTGCACTATTTGCTTTGCTCTTTAAAATTTGAGTATTTGGGCGGCATATGTAATTCGTCAGTTTCTTTAGCATCATCACTTGATCCTTAGGTGTGATTATCAAAGTTCACTCTATTGTAATTATGCAGGCCAGTACTGTGGTTTGCGGATACCTTACTTCATTCATCTCGCCAGTTTCAGGAGCACTGACATTCGTCAAAATATATAATCGCTGCCCTTCTCTGTATGACTAAACTGTGAATATACGTTTCACTTCAATTAGATTTTTACAAAAGATCATAGCCGCCAGGCTATCAAAACATTTTGACGACCAACAGCCGTGAGAAGAAGCAGGTTTCCGTAAGAACTATAGTACGATATATAACATATTCACTCAAACACAGCTTATAGAACGAACGAGCAAATACAAGCTTCCTCTAGGTATCGTTTTTGCTGATTATAAAAATACCTTCAATGGTGTTGAGACGAATGCAGTATTGGAATCTCTGGAAATGTAAAGTGTTGAAATGTAAACTGCTCAGTGATGCAAACTCTGGATGCCCAACAGATATAACTCTGATGTCATCATCATTAAATATCTCAATTGAGAACGGTATCAAGCAAGGAGATACCATCTCTCCAAAGCTCTCTACTGCATCTCTAGAAATATTCATCAAGAACATCGAATGGACAGGTAGCATGAATTTTGAATATTGAGCAACAATCACACTTCCGATTTGCAGGTGACATTGTACTCATCGCTATAACCATAGACCACTGACGAACCATACTGACTAAGCAGAAGACTCAGAAATTAGTAGCTGGTCTTAAAATGAACCACACAAAAACAAAATAGACGTGGTCGAAAGACGTAGAACAAAGCCGAATAGACGCAGGATCTATGCAAACGAGTGGCTTAAGAAATATGTCTACTCAGGGCATAGAGTGAATATGCACTGAGATATAGATGCTGAGAAATCAAAGGGAACAGGGTCAGGATGAAAGGCATTTAACTCAATAAAGGATGTGATCCAAACAAAGCTAGACAATGCCATACGTGCCAGAATCATCAGTAGTACCGTCCTACCTACGCTCGTATAAGCAAGTGAGACGTGATCTACTTCGAAGTAGAAAGAACATCAATTGGCTACGAACGCAAAGGGCAATGGAAAACTCATGCTAGAAATATTACTAAGAGAACACATTCGAAATGAAATTGTTGGAGAACGGAGCGTAGTAAACGATGCAATCGCAGAGTACCGAAGGCACAAGTTCCGCTGGGCTTGACGTGTCGCAGCGTTCAGAGACAACAGGTGGACCCGTGCAGTTCAGTTGCCGAGTGGTATTCAAAAGGTTAGCAGAGGTCACTTGGAAGGCTTCCACGGCGACAGGAAAATGACTTAGTCAAGGTAGAAAAGAATGGGTCAATCAAAACAAAATTGGAAATGCATTGTGACAAGCGATGTAAGACAGCATCTGATGATCTGGTT
This sequence comes from Octopus sinensis, assembly GCF_006345805.1. Lineage (NCBI taxonomy): Eukaryota > Metazoa > Mollusca > Cephalopoda > Octopoda > Octopodidae > Octopus > Octopus sinensis. Next base: position 70,687,075 of record NC_042997.1, read on the forward strand.
GATTCTGTGATATCTATAGAGTTATAGATATAGATAGACAGATATGCACACACATACGAGGTAGTCTCAAACGGTTTCTGGACTAGTTATATTTTTTTTAAATAACTAAGTTTTAACATCATCTTCTTCAAAATAGTCACCTAGTACAGCAATACACCAGCCCCAGTATTCATGCCACTTTGGGAATCCGGCCTGGAAGTTGCTTTCTGTAAGCGAGTCGAGGACCTTCTGCGATTCGCTCTGGATTTCGATAACGGTCTTAAAACGGTGACTTTTGAGCTGCAATTTTAATCTCGGGGAAGAGGAGAAAGTCCGCAGGTGCTAAATTCAGTGCATATGGCGCGAGTGGTAGTAATAAATGTTTTTCGCAAGATACTCACGAATATAGAGAGCTCGATGATGAATCCATTTCTTCACACTCCACAGATCCAGTCACCTTCGTCGAATGTCCTCCGTCAAAAGCTTCAAAACTTCGCAATAGAACTCTCCGTTGGTGGTCTGGCTTTGGGTGGTCGAATTCTCGATGCGCTATACTACATCTCCGGGAGTAACGCACGTGGCATATCTTCTAGATCGCTTATCCTCTCCACTTTTGATGCACCCGTGACGCTTGAAACCTTACGTACCACCCTTTGCCTCGTTGCCGTAAGCTTGCCGAAGAAGGCTCAATGTCTCTTTAGCAGACTTCCAAAATTGAATGCAAAATTTCAGGTTGGCTTTTTGTTCCTGTCCGTAACAAAATCGCAGACTACAGCATACACGTGATCACAAAATGCCACTCGTGTACTGCCACCTATTGGCGTGCTACTGAACAAGTTCCGGAACATTTTGATACCACCTCGTGCATATAACATAACTGTGTGTATATTTGTTTATATATATATATATATATATTATATATATATATATATGCATGCATATATACGTATATATATATATATATATATATATATATATATAATATATATATATATATATAGATATAGATATAGATTATGGTGACATAACACTCCAACACTGGCTGTCAAACAGTGATGAGATTCGCTCGCGCAGCACACACGCATGGACACTCATAGACACACACGCACACATACACACATATGTATATATGCACAACGGGCTCCTTTTAGTTTCCGTCTATCAAATCCAGTCGCAAGCCTTTGGTCTGCCCGGGGCTGTAAGTAGAAGACACTCGTCACATAATGAAACTGAACTCACAGTCATGCAATTGGGGAGCAAACTTCTCACCACACGGTCACGCCTGATCCTTACACACACACACACACACACACACACACATATATATATATATTATATATATATATATATATATATATTGTGAGAGAGAGAGAGAAAGAGCGAGAGAGAGAGAGAGAGATACATAAAATACGTACCCACATGTATCGGTAATTAGAAATTGATGCTTTATTCTGTCTCTGTTCAGACTATTTCGGTATGCATGATGATTCAGGCTGGTATCTCATCAAATTAAGATGACCATGTCTTAAACAATAACAGCCCGCTCACCATTCATTACTCTATGCCACCACCATTACCAGTAGACCTGCTACTCAATATAAAAATAGAATAATTGGAATATTCAAATGTAGCGCTTCTTTATTACTTTTTCCCCCCAAGTATGCACTTTCATTTATCATTTTATGGCCTAAAAAATGGTACATATCCGGAAAATTGGTGAGATAGTGAATCGTACCACATATATCTGGTACAATTCTCAACATTTTTCCACACTCTTATGATGTGTGTGTGTGTGTGCGTGTGTGTCTGTGTGTGTGTGTGTGCGTGCCTGCGTGTGTGAGTGTGTATATGCATGTGTATGTATGTTTGTCTGTATCTATCATCAAAACATAGACGTTATTACCTCTAGTCCTAGGGCTCATAGAGTCGTTCCCATGGCGAATAAGTGACCCCAGAACAGGACGCCTGTCAGTTGTTGGGTTACTCATTTTCAATGGATTGGAACAACGTTAGGTGACGTCGCGATTTCGGTTCTCGGACGGTACGCATTGTTCTTGACTGCCTCCACACGCCGGAATTCATCCAACAACTTCAGGGCAAAGTGAATTCCCACAAGGGAATTCAGGCTTTTGTGAGAGAGATAAGTGCTGAAGTCGCCACTATGAAGCTGGCTCTGAATGAGGACCTTCGCTACCATTGGTACAAGTGATGCACGGGACGAATTATGACAGCCAAATCCAAAGAGCACAGCTTGACGATGATAAAGGAACTCCTGAATAGGCTGTGGCATCCTGTTGAGCCGAAAATGTTATGATTCTTAGATGAATAGAATTCCTGCTAGGACCAGTTGCTCAACGTCCAACAGGACAAATAGCTTGCCTAAAATCCATGTGATGCCCGACATATCATGAAAACAAAGTTCCCGCAAACTGTAATAGTTTCTGTGTTCGTCTTCAGTGAAAGTGACGTCTCGTTGCCCAACAATTTTGAAAAAGGTCTTAGACTCTACTGAATCGGCTCTGTGGAGCTATCGGAGACTGTGGTTAATCCCTAGTTAGGGGGTTGTTGTTGGAAGGCTATATCTGTGGCAGCAGTTTTAAGCTCCTTGCCATTCCTTCGGAAAGTGTCAGAAGTGCTTGCAGGAGAATTTCTACCACGTCGACAACCCCAGTTTCTGACCTCCTAATTGCCCCTAGTGGAATCTCATGGATTATTATGTATCAGGGGCATTTCAGAAAGGCATAACTGTTCCGCTTCCCACACCAAAGCAGAACTGGTGGTTAAGTTGAAGGAGGTTTTCAAAGATCTTCCCCGAGGCACAGTGAGCAACGCATGCGCAAGGTTCTTGTGCAATCTTGAGCAATAGTGGAAGCACAATTATTTTGAGTAAATTATAATCGCATAATTTAGTTGATGTTTGCAAATTTTTTTAAGTACTTTTATTTTTCGATAGAATAATGTTTCCCTTTCCTTTTATGCAAACTGAAATTTAGCGTTACCCATTTCTTCAGTGGGGGAGATCGACATTCACTCAGAGTCACTTTCAGTGATGACTACAGGGACCAAGACCTAAAAAATTGCATTATCATTGATTAATCCACCTGCATAACGCTTTAGATCTCTTTCCAACTAAGTTCCCTTCTTTTTTTCTTTCTTTTTTTCTTTTTGTCTCCATACATGTCAGTGGCTATTATTTGCCTCAACAATACAAAGACAAAATAGCCAAAAGGGTCGTCTCGATATTTACGAAATGCATGCCAAACAGAAGTCATGTAATGCGCATATCATGGGTGGGGTATTTCAATTTACTTGGTGTTAATTTTATCGAAGATGATGTGCTATTGCTTACCGGCCAAAAGATATGTATACACATTATGGTTTGAAATACGTTCAAAGTTTAATCCTTTTCTACAGGCAATGTCGAGCCTCCATTGTTGCTAAATTATTTCTAACTGTTTGTGCGTACATACTTACGTATGCATGTACGTATATATGTATGTATGTAAACCTGAACTTGTAATCTGGATAGTGAAATTGCAGGTTTCTCAATAGTTCGCTGATCTTCAGCTTCATACTAACATCCGCTGGGCAACTGATTTCCACAACTGTACACAGTTTCTCTTCATCCCAATCCATCATACCAGGTCTATTGTGCTTACATTGTATTGGGGTTTTCACTGAGACATTCTACCAGTATTCCTTTTTATTATGAGTAGCTATGGTTTCTTATGATGTGAGTGATATCTTCGGTGTTAACTCCACAAAGTCTGCATCGGTTGTTACATTTTGCTGCTTTTGCTGCATCCCAATACGTATGTATGTATGTATGTATTATGTATGTATGTATGTATGTATGTATGTATGTATGTATGTATGTATTTATGTATGTATGTGTAAGTGTATATACAGGAATATGTATATACTCCTCAAATAAAGCATATAACCATATGTGTGTTATATGCTTTATTTGAGGAGTAACAGTGCTGCCTATGGTTTCTTGTGGAATAAATCTACAATTACTGAAGCGGTCCTCTTTGGGACGTTTGTTGGTAATCACCACCATTTTGGATGGATGTGATTGCACACAGACACACACGCACACACACACACTTTCATATATATATACATATATACACTCACGTGCAGGTATTTGTGCATGGGTGTACGTGTCTGTATCTCCCTGTCTGTGTTTATATTAGCCAGTGTGAAAACCAGCGTGTTAAAAAAAAATCTTAGGCATTCGCTGAATACAGGTCAAAAAGTACACCCTTGTGAAATAATTTACTATTTTCCATATCATCTAATAAAATCCCTGTACTTAGATCATCTAAGTGTATGTTTTCGTTTGTGTGTGTACATGTATCCGATTGTGGGTGTATATGTATTCGTTTGTGCTGATTTATGTATTCCTTGAATGCTCATACAACGTTTCTGTTTTGTTACAGTGGTCTTTCAGTAACCGACATACTGCTTAACGAACAATAATTTCTTTCTTTTTTGTTTACTTAATTTCGTAAACGGCATAGTTACTCTTGTTGTTTTGCTTTAGCTTCTCCCGAATATATTTTATTTGTCATTCAAGAAATCTTGTCTACCACTGTATCGTATAGCATATATAACTATATATCTATCAATATGAACATTTGTCTTACTATCCAACTACATTGCCTAAGATAAGATCCCTTGTTTTTACTGCTTTCTTTCTGTTTCAGTTTATTTCTCACACTCCCTCTTCATCTCCTTCTTTATATTCACATACGCACGTGCTCACATACGGATACATATATGTATGTATATTAGTGGGGATTTTGTTTGTTTTCTCTTTCAGTTTATTTTTGTTGGAAAAGAAATGGTTAAAGAGCTTGCTATAAAACTTGATGGAATAAGAGAGAAGGACAGAGATAGGGAGGGTGAAGGATAGAGAACTTGTATACAAGTATGTCTTTAATTGTGTGTATGTGTGCGAGTACAGCGTGCGTATCTGCGTGTGTGTGTGTGGAATATATTGAAAGCTGTTGAAAGAAATAGAACCAGTAAGTGTTTAACGGAATATGCTCTATTTGATATGTTTGCCCCTACAAATGTATGTATATATATATATATATATATATATATTCTTTTACTTTTTTCTGTCATTTGACCGCGGCCAAGCTGGAGCACCGGCTTTAGTCGAACAAATCAACCCTATAACATCTTATCGGTCACTATTATCTAACCGCCAGGTTACGGGAACGTAAACACACGAACATCGGTTGTCATGCGATGGTAGTGGGACAAACACAGACGCAAAAATACACACACACACAGACACAGACACACACACACACTCACACACACACACACACACCACACACACACACACACACACACACACACACACACACACACATATATATATATATGAGAAATGGTTGATATCTGTATCATTCTTTAATTTAGGAGGTTCCAAAGGTCGATTTCTAGTAAAGATTCTTCATATTACTTTGGTAGCTTACTATTGCAAGTATTTTTCGAATATGTTACAAGTATAAAGTGCGTTATGAGCATTTATAGAACACGTATCCTATAGACACTCAACAAAATTTTTTTTTAAAACTTATAACACCTCTTCTCCATCTTAGGATACGTGTTTTATAAATGCTCATAACATACTTTATACACACATACACACACACACACAACACACACACACACACACACACACACACGCACACACACACATATATATGATAGATCGGTAGCCACTACATGATAGATCGCCATAATAGATCGGGAGCCACTACACAAATTTTTCTCTCTCCTTTTTTTATCTCCTTGATTCTTTCTGTGTTCATTTCTGCGGAAGAGCGTGGGCTCGAAACGTTAAAGACTTTTCAAATTCCCGAGCGTTATACTAATAGATCTGTTTGTTTTCTACACCAC
>NC_042997.1:70700475-70702975 GCF_006345805.1 Octopus sinensis
AGATATACAAAGATTAAGGAAAACTAGCCGAAATACTAAACAAGACTTAAAAATACTCCCGTACATCTCCACACATAACCCCAGAAACAACGAAGCTTTCAACATCATCACCCAAAACCTCCCCATCCTCACAGCAGACAAAACAATGAACGAAATTTTAAGCTCATATAAAATTATAAAAAGCAAAAAGCAACCGAAGTCACTGAAAAGAATACTAACCAACGCTAGACTTTACCCACCAACTACTGAGCAAAAAGTGACAAAATGTGGACGTTCTAACTGTGGAACATGCCCCCACCTTCTGGAGGGTTCAGAATTCCAATTCAAACAAGGAGAAATATTTAAGATCAAATCAAATTTCACCTGCGCCTCAGCAAATGTAATGACATGCACAGGATGTGGTAAACTCTATATTGGACAAACAGGAATTTCGCTCCGTCAAAGAATCACCATTCACAAAGAGCAAATCCGTCACCCACAATACAGACAGTTCAAGGTGAGTGAACACATAGAAAGATGTGCCAGGAATCTTAATCCCAATTTCCAAATATTTCCCTTTTACCAATGCTCACAGAACACCACAATGCAACAAAGGTTGAATAAAGAGTCATTTTTCATCAACAAATTTCTCCCCCAATTAAATATGAACACACAACTCAATACAGAACACCACTAACTCTTCAATTTAAACCACTAAACCCTATACACTTTCTACATCACTCACATCTCTAATTCCACAACTACTTACCTCCCTTACATATAATCCAGAACTGCTTACCTCCCTTACAAATAATCTCTTTTCTCAGGAACTATTAGACCTGACACCGTTTATTAACCGGTGTTGTTCAAACGATGAATAGCCCACGCGCAAGCCAATTGGTTTGTTTCAGTCTCTTACTTTATTATTATTATTATTAACTTCTTATAATCATCTCAGAACAATGACCTTTATGACTCCTATTACTACCTCAATCAATCTAAATGTATATATTTGTCACTACCTGTCATATATAGCCTTTTTCTATCTGCAATATGCATTTTCATTGATTTTTCATATTTTACCCTTACATTTCCACGTGTATTTTATATTTTCTTTTCGTAACATATTTCTACAATATATATATATACATAAATATATATATATTTTGTTTTGTGAAGGCGCATGACTCAGTGGTTAGAGCCTCGAGCTTACGATCGTGTGGTTGTGAGTTCGAATTCCGGACCGGGCTGCGTATTGTGTTCTTGAGCAACACACTTTATATCACGTTGCTCCAGTTCACTGCGCTATAGAAATGAGTTGCGACGTCACAGGCGCCAAGCTGCATCGGTCTTTGCCTTTCCCTTGGATAACACAGGTGCCGCGGAGAGGAGAGGCCGGTATGCATGGGCGACTGCTGGTCTTCCATATACAACCTTCCACGGATTTGAGCCTGGGAGAGTAACTCTCTAGGTGTAATCCCATCGTCATTCTTGACCGAAGGGGGTCTCAGCAACTAAATCTATTCTTTTAATTGTTTCAATCATTTGAGTAGATTGAAAAGTAGAGTAGAAAAGAATATATGTACATTCAGTGAAAAATTCATATATATACATACGAGCAAAACGGCCCCCGTCCAATGGACAGTGCTGAGTTGTCAAACATTTAAACCAAATTTTCTCAAAACAACTTGTCTGACCGTCCCATAGGCTCCCCTTTGAGAAACACTGATTTAACCTAAATTTGAGACACGAGCAAAAGAAGAAATAACGATAGACTTTATTTATTTATTCATACAAATATGCAACCGAAGAGTTTAAAGTACCAGTAATGATAAGGCTGTTGACTGGATAACACAAACAAGGTTTAAACAGTAAGCTTGGCCAGAAAGAAATGTGCCTCTAAACAGTACAAACGCAACAAAAAATGGAAGGTGCAGTTATGTACAGGTTGACGGAAGAAAAGCAGGACAAAAACGATGCATGCAAATGGGTTAGCTGGAGGTATATCTAAATGGAAAAGCATAATGAATTTATGAGAACGTTCCTGGGACAATAAGTTTATCCGATAAAATATGTAGGAAATCAACTTGGGGCGATTTTTGATGAAAAGCAACAACCTAGGGAACTAAGTAACTAATTTTAAGCTAACTTAGCATGGGAAAGCTAGTGGAGCGCAGCCTTGTAAACCACATTCCTTGTTACTCCGTCTGGAGCGTAGTAGAAAATGCACGTTCCCACGGCTTTATCGATCGCATTCTCACCTGGAATCGATTTTTGTTATTTTTTTGACACTTATACACGCCCTGATACCATCGGTATCTACATATCAAATTTGACCGCAATCGGATGGAGGATGCCCGACCGAGATCCTAGAAGACACACACACAGACAGACAAAACGGATTTTAAATTGTATATATATATTATTATATATTATTATTATTATATATATATACATACATATATACATACATATATACCACATACACACATACTCATATATCCGTGTGTGTGTGTGTGTG
>NC_042997.1:70707975-70710475 GCF_006345805.1 Octopus sinensis
GTATGTGTTCAAGAGTATTCGTAAGTATGCATATAGTTATTAACAAAGAAATATAAAAGTTAATGCACAAACACACACGCACTCACGCACGCGCGCGCACACACACGCGCGCGCGCGCACACACACACACACACACACACAACACACACACACACACACACACACACACACACACACACACACACACACACGCACACACAAACACGCACACACGCTTTCAGCAGCCTTAATGCCATCTTTGCTACGTGGCTATAGTCTACTCGGAATATGTCGGCTGTCCGCCTGCGTCCCGCAGTAATTCGCACTATTACATACAATTTTTGCGATACAAGTCCCCAGTTACACTTAGTTGACAAAAAAAGATGCCGACTATCCTCAGACAGCCATTTCGACAACCGATATTGCTGTTAATGATACCAAACTTACTCCTAAAAAATGTATTACCTGTCAAAAGCCTTACAAAAGTATATGAGATTAATATATAATAGGTCATTTTTGTAATGGCGCTGTTTGATGTCTAACAAGTTTATACCCAATTATATACTTTTATTTTAAGAGAAAATTGTGAATGATTCATCATCTATTTATTGCTATTTCGATAATATTAAGTATATACAGGCACAAAAATTGAGAAAATATTCCATAACGAAGTAGATTTAGTTGTTTATTGAAGAATATATAATGTGTAATATACAAAATATTTAATGTAAAGTATGCATTTAATGATATAGTAAATTGGTATGTATACTTTTCTTACAACGTAATAATGTATAACTTAGATAATAACTGGTATCATTATATTGGTATTGGAATTAAATTTTTCTGGCCAAAGAAATACTAAATAATAAAAGATATTAATGCAAAGATTTGATATAATGAAACATTTTTCATTAATTTAATGTAATATTTAGAAATATAATATGAAAATTATTTTAAAGGCTAATATTAATATATAATATTGATTTCAAATTTTGACACAAGGCCAACAATTTTGGGGGAGATGTCAACTTGTTACATTGACCCCAGTACTATTTTATCGGCCTCTGAAAGATGAAAGGTTAAAATTTTAACTCAGAACACAAAGAGGGACGAAATGCTTGGAAGCATTTTGTCTGGCGTGCTAACATCTTTACCAGCTCGTCGCCTTAATATGAGGTACGTGGTTTGATCAATAAGTCTCCGGACAGCTGCCATAGTAACGAAACTAAAACACGCAGAGTAAACCTGCTTGGCACATATTGACCTTATACATTGCCGTGCATGCGCACTAAATGTTAACGTTCTACCTCACTTCTGCTGTTTACAACAGTGCATGGAAGGAAGCGAAATGATCGTCACATTGACCATGACAGTGAAAGTTGAGCAGAGAATCTGCACTAAATTTTACCAAAAGCTTGGCCTTATCTGCTGAGAGGCGTACGCCAAGTTTTCAAAAAGTTTTCATCGTTCTCCACACAATCAAGGAGATCTGGTGCAAATGAAACCCGAGTGTCCTTTTAGATGAAAGTAATTTTGGCACAAATTTGGCAGACTCGCGTCTCATACCCAAATCTTCAGTGATTATGGACTGATCTGAACTGTAATTAAACTGCACATCCTTTGATGAGACGCAGATGGTGATTCAACGATTTCCCCTCACGGCTGCACGCACATCAGCGATGTTTTTCTCAGTCCTGCTGGTTGCGGGTCTCCGAGAACGTACGTGAATATCGACATATTTTCGGCCATCTTGGAAACGTCTGAAACATTCGTAAACCTGTGTGAGGCTCATACACTCCTCATCATACACTTTCTGCAACTTTGCGTAGGCCCCTTGGCAGGTATCGCAATGAGAACTTACCCTGTCATGGTTAATGCGACAATCACACTCTACACACGTTTATTCCAAGCACAGCTGTAAATAGCGGAAGTGAGCTACAATGTTAAAACTTAGCGCTTTCACTCTGCTTGCTTTAGCTTCGTTACTATAGCAACAGTCCGGATACTTATTGATCAGATAATATTGAAATAGTTTTGATATTTTTACAGTATTAGTTTTAGTTTTTCCTATCAAAGTATTTGAGGGCTACTTTGATTTTTATGTGCCCATCTCAAGAAGTTAGCAAATCTGGATAAATATGTCATTTGGTATGTAATTTCGTGGTAGGTTTCGATTTTAAAATGGTTCCGGAAGTGGGAATTCTTTCGGAAGTTTCAGGATTTTAAGGCGTATGGAACTACCTTTTAGACTGTATCTTTCTCAAGTCTACTCTGAACCGAAGTAGCAGTTTCTGTCTGGATCCCAGCAGTTGGTTAAATAACATGTAACAAGACAAGACAGGGTTCTGCCAGGCAGAACGACAAACTTGACCACCAGAAAAATAAGACGTCATCAGTACTTTTAACGAATCAAAAATCAGATCCGTTCACGGGAAAAAATTATAAATACACTGCATTAAAAAAAAAACACTGTTACAAGCGAAAATACCTGCACACGACGGAAAAAGATTTACAGAAACTG
>NC_042997.1:70715475-70755475 GCF_006345805.1 Octopus sinensis
GTAAGAGGAGAGTTCCGACTGCCATATTTTCCTAAGACTGGTGTAATATTCTCGGGTCACTCTATATTTACAGTGCCTTTATATGATACATTTTCGTCTATGCCTAGATACTTGTAACATTCTTTGTGGGGAATGGGGGAGATAGAGAGACCGTTGATGTTCAGGTTTTGGGTTGGGGGGACTGAATTCCCTCGTTCTATAACCAAATACGAACATTTCTTTTGGCCAAATTCTCTGCCTACATCAGCTGAAAAGGTTATTAATTCCATTTGTGTTTTGGCATTGTTAACACTTTAAGCATAAATCTTCAGGTCATCGACAAAGAAATTTTGAGTTACATTGATATTTCTAGCAGTTGAAGATCCTAGCATGTAACCATTTGTTAATGGATTCAGTGCCAAAATCAAAAGAAGTACGGAAATACTAACTCCCTGGAATATTCCGTTTGAAATGCCTATACTATCAGAAACAATTATTTTGTTCTCAGTTGTAAGGGTAAGAGTTGTTGCCCATGTCTTTGAGAGTCTCCCTATAGCAGCAATTAAGGTAGTAGGCACTTTTGCCAGATATAGGCACTTCAAATGCTATGAATGAGGGATAGAGTCGAATGCCTTTTTATACTCAAGCCATGTGTCAAAAGGTTTCTACGTTGTTTTCTTATTTCAGGCGGTACAGCTTTGTTTATTAAAAGTTGTTCGGCATATCCCCACACACCTTCTTTCCACCAGCCTGTTCATCAATCGCAATATTGTTCGACTCACAATGGTCCTGAAGGAATCGGTTGAGGCAACTTGTGTGCGGTTTAGGCAAATGATGGACTTGTAGTTTCTTGCCATCTCGGTGTTTTCATTTTTGGCAATAAGATTTGATCTTGCTGTACCAAACCACTTTGGTATATCAATCTGACCTTCCATAATCCTTTTAAACATACATACATACATATCAGTTGGTTTCTATAAAATGTCAGCCTCTCATGTCAATATCCAACTGTTAGGTATCATCCAGGTGCCTTCCCATTCTGCAATTTGCTACTGCTCTATCGAATGTTTCCGCATCAATTGTGTATGTTTTACTGTTAGTGTAGGTACAGTATTCTCCATCAATTGCACTTAACCACGATGCAATTGGTTCCAAATTTTTGACCGGAATCTTCTTGGGAGGGAACGTTCTTAATGGTAATGTTTTCCTTCCTCATCTCTGTGTATAATGTATGTATGTATGTATGTATGTATGTATGTATGTATGTATGTATGTATGTATGTATATATGTATGTTTGTATGTATGTTTGTTTGTACGTATGTATGTATGTCATTGTTTAGTTTCATTTCAAGATTACTTGCCTATAGAGAAAGAGTCACTTTATAACCTAGATCCAAGGCTCCTTCATTGGAATTTCAACGTCAACAGCAGGAATTTTTGTATGTATGTATGTATATGTGCAGATTTGTATGTTTTGCTTTTGTATGTATTCTCATGCATATAGTTGCATATCTAGGCAAGCTCATATATATTTAATGCTAAACTTCTGGAAAGTTTTACAGATTTTTACAGTTCTAGTGATGTATTGGATCTGTCGTCGTCGAATTAGCTTTCACTTTTCTGGTTGTTATTTAGGCAGTGTGTTACATATCCCAGGGCCCCAATAATTACAGGTATAAACCTGAACTTGTAATCTAGCTAAAGTAACTGCAGATTTCTCAATATTTCAGCGTAAGTATTCTATTTTTCACTGGTCTTCAGCTTTATGTTAACATACGTTGGGCAGCTAATTTCCATAACTGTACACAATTTCTCTTCTTTATCCTAAATCATTATATCAGGTCTGTTGTGCTTATATTTTATTGATTTTTCACTGGGATATTCCACCAGTACTTCTTTTCATTATGAGTGGCTATGGCTTCTACCATACTGTGGGTTCCTTGTCCTCGGTGTAATCCTTCCGATGGATTTGATTGTGCAATGTCCTAGCTACATCATGTCTCATCAGTAGATAATTCCGTGCTAACATTTTCGGACAATTGCTTATAATGTGAGTGATAACTTCAGTGTTAACTCCGCAAAGTCAGCATCGGTTCTCACATTTTACTGCATTTCCTGCATCTCTGTCCCTTTTGGGCATCAGGTATTTGGTTGATATTTCCTGTTTCTGGACTGCAAGACGCATACCCTTCAACGTGGGAGTTAGTAATCCGGCTATTGATCCATGATAGACTATTTTCTTGAACAGTGTTATCATCCTAACATATGTTAGCTTTCTACCATGCATAGTATTCTGCTCATGTAGGCTCATCCTTTCGTCTCATGATACGTTGCGGTAGAGTCGTGCGACTTCTTTGGTCATTTAATCTAGGTTATCAGACAAAGAAAGTTGCTCAAGGAGCTGTCTTTCGAGACTGATGATGTTATCAGCCTCATGTATGCAAACTTGGTCAAGTGATGGGCTTCGACACTTAGTGGTTAAAAGAAGTTGCCGAAGGAATATGATGCGACATTCAATGGCATTTTGGATCAATGTTAAACCTCTGCCGCCTTGTTTCTGTTTTAGATAGAGACGGCCTACGTCACTGTTTATGTGGAAATTAGATGTGCTTATTAATATTTTTCAGGTTTTCACATCAATGGCTCGGATCTCAGCAAGCGTCCAGTCAAGTAGCCCAAATGTTGGTATGAGTAGTGGCACTGCAAACACATTGTAGGTCACAGTTTTATTGAATGCAAACAGTTCTGATGTCCAAATTTCTTATTTTTTACTTTTTCATTCGGTTGTAATATGCATGTATGCTTGTATATATCTATATCTATATCTATCTATCTATCTATCTATCTATCTATCTATCTATCTATCTATCTATCTATCTATCTATCTATCTATCTATCTATCTATATATCTATCTATCTATCTATATATATATATATATATATATATATTATTATTATTATTATTATTATAATTGTTATTATTATTATTGTTATTATTATTTGTATTAATTTTTGTATTTATATTCGTGTAACATCGTCTGCTTTCTGTCCTTGTTTCGTATATATTCGATCCTTTTCCAAGAAATTTAATGCTCGCAGCTTAGCTTTTCCTTGGGGTTGGCCAGATCGGAGCAATCTTAAGATGAATCAGCCGAACTTGCGAGGATGATCCGGTTCTTGTCTGAAGATTAGAATGACCCGTCCGTAATTTTTGATCGTCTATGTAAATGTTTTGCGTTCTTGTTCCAATTTGTATTATATATATATATATACATATATATATATATACATACATACATGCATACATACATACAAGCATACATACATACATACATACATACATACATACATGCATACATACATACATACATACATACATACATACATACATACATGCATACATACATACAAGCATACATACATACATACATACATACATACACACATTATGTATATATATATATATATATATATATGAATCACTATATATATTTATTTATATATGTTTATATGTATGTATACATGCACACACGTTATACACGAATGCAAATGCACACATAGATACACACAAATGTGTTTACACATGTATCATACCCTACATAAATATATATGCATATTTATATAATACAGTGGTATATACACATATTGGTGTGTACATACGTGTGTGCTCATGCGTATGTACATAGAAACGCCCATATTTTGCTTTTATGTTAACATCTTAAAACAGAAAATATTTTTGTATGTTTATTTCGCTTTTCATTTAATTATTTTCGTTTTCTGACATTCTAATGATTGTATCTGTTTATGCCGTTTTGTTGTTGTTGATGTTGCTGCAGTTGATTGAAACATGTGTTTGTTGTAACATCAAGACAATTTGAAGTAACGTCTGAAAATAAATTGTAAATTTTATGGAAAGTTAAAAATACACACGATGTCATTTACGCATTTGAAAACTTTTATAGGAATAGTTTTTGTGGGGGCACTACTTATATATGTATATATATAAACATATGCACACATGCACACACGCAAATATTCACACACATGCACACACACACACATTTTATAGAAATACACATACACTCAGAAAATACAGTTGTTTCACATCATTCAGTTTAATTTCTTATCGAATATGAGAGTCGTGATCTGCATTCCAATTTATAAAAACATTGACGCACTTCTAAAAGACATATGGATCATTCATATGTATGCATAAAATACACACATAGATGCATACTAATATATGTGTGTTTGTGTATATATATATATATATACGCGTATCTGTCACTTACTGTGTAGATGAATACCAACCGCAAACTCTAGCTCGAAGTTACTGTTTATTACAGATATGGTGAAACACTTTTCAATCTACGAGGACTTAAAGTGAACAACAACTCATCCGTGATAGGTGAGCTACAACATACTGGTCACTATACCGTTCCATCATTAAACGATGTCTATGGACCACATACGCTACATTTGCTTGTATTCGCATTAGGTTTGGAATCAATGAAAGCTCAGTGTAGACAAAACATCTTCCTAAATATCTATTTGAAGCAGGAAAAAACCCTTTCCACATTACTATTCCTGTTAAACTGGTCAAAGAATTTTCCCCTTTCACATGTTTCAGGAACATTTCGTAAAATATCGCAGGTATTTAACCGTATTGTTGCTGGAATACCAGAAGGCTTTTGATAGTGTACCACAAGGGTGGATCATCAAGTATTTATAGTTAACCAACGTTAGAAAACCATTAATGAGCACTATTGAGCGCCTGACCTAGACATGGTACACCACTTTGCCCCTAAAGAGTGACAAGGAGCAAATTGAGTAGTATAGGATTCACTTTTAAAAAGGCATATTTCCAGGTGACATCCTGTCAGCTCTTTGTCATCTCATTAAATCCATTATCATACCTGCTCACAAAACATAATGGCCACAGAGATGGATCCAAAATTATCTCCCATCTTTTCTTTGTCGACAACCTGAAACTGTATCAGCCAAATAAAATATAGACCCCCTTCAGTTATGAATGCCCATGGGATTGCACATAGAAAGTTCCCCTCCGATGTACAAGTCCGGGCAAGGTGGTTTATGGAAGACCAGAAGTTGCCCGTGCATACTCGCCTCCCCTCTCCACACCACTGGTGTTATCCAAGGGAAAATCAAAGGCCGATACAGCTTGGCATCAGTGACGTCACAACTCATTTCTACAGTTGAATGAACTGAAATAAAGTGCCTTGCTCAAGAACACAACAATCGGCCAAATATCGACCACATAAAAAACCCCATTTTTCTACAGACATTGGAATGAAATTTGGTAAGTCCTAATGTTCATTTTTAATAATCAAACGTGAAAACTTTGTACCTGAAAACCTAGCAATGATCGACTTGACACAGATCTCTCCACAGAGCTCTCCTCGAAGAGCATTGGTAAAATCTGTTTTTCAGAATAACAATACAAAAATGGACCAGTTCACATGGGCACTTGACACGTGAAACGAAACAGAATGTATTGATCATGTCAAAAGCCTGGTATGGAGGGTCGACATGTTTATGACATCCCTCTTCGATGGCTACATCCATGCAACCCAAGAGCAAGACATCCTTACCAAGGAGATAACAGGTAGAAAAAAAATTGACAGACAACATACGTAGGCTCTGTGAGACCAACGCTGAAGATATCAACTACATTGTTACCAACTGCGAGTGAATGTCTTCCAGATATTATCTGCATATGAGGCATGATGTAGTGGCCAGAACAGTCTAGAACAAGATAACAAATCTGAAAACGCCTACAGAATTTGACTGCATTGAGACCAATGGATTATACGAATATTGGTACAACTTAAGAATTAAAAAAAGTTAAAGCAAAACTGTCCAGATTATGTTGTGCGGGACCACAAGCAAAAGATATGTTCTATAGTGGAAATCAGCTGCCCCCTAAACACCAATGTGGTTAGAAAAATACAAGAAAAAGACGACATCTATGAGCCATTGTTATGGAGTTTGCAAATCCAGTACCCAGGATATACATTTGGCTTCTTTCCTATTATTGTTGCAGCAATATTAAAGATACCAACACGTCTGGTATCTTACTGAACTTGGGAATCTTGGGGAGATAACACAAAACCTTAATTCATACGCTATGATCACGATATCTACGACTATAAAAATTTGCAAGACCAGCTGAAGACTTTAAGAATCATGGTTAGAACAAGATGCTATCAAAGCCTTGCTACCAAGTAGGTGCCCTGTCAAAATTTACTCTATATTAAAAAGAGAAAGAAAACAAACCCCTACACACACACACGCACACACATACATATATACATACATACATACATACATACATACATACATACATACATACATACATACATACATACATACATACATACTGTTATTCAACAGATGCATACCTTTGTTTGCTTTGCATAATCAACTATTCACTTGTTTAAGTAACTCATGCGTTGTTACCATCACATAAATACAGATTTTAACTGTTTATTTACAAATAAGGCCTGAAATGTATTGGTGGGGTTGTGACAAGTCGATTACATCGACTCCAGTGCTCGATTGGTACTTAATTTTTCGACCCCGAAAGAGTGAAAAGCAAAGTTAATTTTGGCGGAATTTGAACTCAGAATGTAAAGACGGACGAAATGCCTCTAAGCATTTTGTCCGGCGTGATAACAGTTCTGCCAGCTCACTGCCTTTCTTTATTTACAATTAATAATTTCAATAATAATTGCAAACTAGCTTAAGGTGACCCGCTCTACGCGCGAGTAAGGTTGTGGTTGTTACTTTCTGTTGCTTCCTTTCTATCGCCACATTCTCACTCTTTATTTCTCTATCCTTTCTTATTTTCCCACTCTCTTACTCTTCCTTTCTCCCGGACTTTCCCTCGCTTTCTCTTACTCTTTATCTTTCTCTATCTATCTCTCTGCCATTTATAAAAAATTAGAATTCCGCGTTTAAATTACAAATCCGCTTCCACTTTACCATGTTGAAAATTTGATAGAGATCGGGCAAAAGGTGTCCGATCTAGATCACCAAGTGTCCTCCAAAATCAATAAAATCCCAGTTTTCATACCAAAGCAACCACTGTAGGGCCACAAAACGTGTCCCTATCAATTTCCCTCCTCAAGTTACCCCCTCCTGTAAATTTGAAACCCCTTCCAGCCCCATTCAGACCCCTTTTTACATAAAAAACAATTTGTGTCCACGTTCGCCGTCTTCATTTTATAGATAGGATTAGATGCCAATCGCCACAATCTGGAAGGGCTTAGAGCCCCCTTGAATCTTCTCACCTAAGCAACCGCATCTTTTCAGATGGTGGGTTTTAACCAACTCAACTCTCTGCCTCATCACGCCTTCTATGTCTGTGTCAATTTTCAGCTCGATCTGACCACTAGTGTGGCCGCCAACCTCTGACGTAGCAAAACGTGCACATAATATTGACCCAAAGCCTCATTTATATATATAGATAGCAGAGAAACCAGGTCTTGCTCGGGATTAAAATAGTTTATCATTGTTTTATTTGTTTCGGTATTATAACTCGATTTCATTCGGGTCTGCGCGGGCCACACTTTAAAGATGAGGAATTTTGCCCTAGAGGCCACACCTTTCAATTGAGCAAACTCAAAGTTGCCATGCAAACTCGCCAGAACGTTTAACATAGGTGTGCAATTTTCAACTGAATCCTACCATATTTACTAACGCTTTTGCCAGTATAACTGCTTGTGAGACAACATCTGCCCTTTTCACAAATATGTAGTAGACCTACAGAGATACCCGACCTTACTTGGGATTAAAACGGCATAGTTTTTCATTGTTTTACTAAGCCGATTTCATTCGGGTGTAATCGGGCCACATTTTAAAAGATGAGGAATGTTGTCCTAGAGGTTACGCCTTTCATTTGAGGAAAAAAATAGTTGCCATGCAAACTCGCTAGCACTTTTAACATAGGTGTGCATATTTTCAGCTCAACCGACCACATAATGCACACATAATATATATATACGCATTAAATATATATATATATATATATATATATATATATATATATATATATATATATACGCATTAATATATATATATATATAATATATATATATATATATTATATATATATATATATATATATATATATATACGCATTAAATATATATATATATATATATATATAATATATATATATATATATGTACATATATACGCATTATATATGTGTGTGTGTGTATACAAATTATATATATATATATGTGTGTATATATATACACTTTGTATATATACATTATATACATATTTATATATAGATACAGGCACACACACATACACATATATAAATTAACCCAATATATATCTGATTCATAATATTTGTTCTCGTGATTGTGTGGTGGTGGTGGTGGCGATAATAAAACTATCTATGAATACGGAGAGTGAGAGACAGAGGGGGAGGCGGTGAGGGAAAAGAGTGACAGCGCTGGCGAAGGCGGCGGAGAAAGATAGACAGAAGAAGACATGCAGATAAGAGAATGAGAGGAGACTTGTCAAAGTGTGCGTTTTTTGCCCTAGTAATCACACCTTTTAAAATAGGGATTTCTAACCTAGCCCACTAACATCCTTACCTCATTTTACATGTCCCTGTAAACTTTGGAGTCAATCCGTCGGGATCTAGTGGCCTTTAACCCGGTCCAATGCCAAAACCAGACAAACAAACTTTTCGCATTTCAGATTTATAGATATTGATTGAAGTTGAGGACGTCAGTTCTAAGGCATACTATGTTTCGTACAGGTTCCCAGTAAAAGGAATTAGAAGTCATTTTCAACAAAATGAAGATTAAAATATCATTGCATTAATAGAACATAATTTATGGTAAAAAGTTAATAGGAGGAGACTGCTGAAAATCAAAACCTACTTACGGAAAACTACCCTAGTGCAAAAGGCCCAATCGACTTACCCCACCCGAAATTGCAGGCCTTGTATCAAAACATTCTATTTCAATTTATCTCACATTTCTTTCCCTATGTTTTCTTAACTTACTCGTCTACTTTTCCCCACAGTTCCTCAACTATACATTTTATTGTGTCTTTCAATCGTATTCTCTCGTTTCACAGGTTAATATTCTTTCCTTCCTTATAGTTATATGTACAAGATTTCGTTCTTTCAAATCTTTAAATTTTTCCAGTTTTCTCATTTCATGTTTCTGTTTTACCTTTTTCTAAATTTCTTTATGTACTTCATTCATATTTTCATCCTTCACCTTCACTTAAGTTTCCTTTACACACATTGCTTATATCATTTCCTTTTCCTTCTTTTCTTCTTAGCATGAAATTCGTCGACATTTTTCATTCATTTAGAAAAAAACATTTCCGTCATTTGGCAACATGTTTTCATCTTTCCACGTTTCTCCCAGAAATATTACATTCGTTATTCTAATTCATTGCTTCACACAGTAAAACATTTTTTAAACATAACTATGTGTACATTCTGTCATTTCGCTGGATCATGTGTTCAAAATGATGTTACTATATTGTTCTTGTTCACCTTTCAGTTCTTTATTCTGTCTTTCATTCATGCTTAATAACCTTCAATATGTATACATTCGTGTTTTCACACTTTCCTCGCTTCAGTCGAGTGTATACTTTAGTTCTTTTCTCCTGCCCCAAATTAACTTCCGGTTCATCGAAAAACTCGTGTTTTAATTAAATGCAATTTATGTTGCTCGAACGAATTTATGGTCATTAAAATTTTGGCAAACAAAATCCATATATACATGTACATACATGCATGCATACATACATACATACATACATTCATACATACAGATCTAGATACATACATGCATGCATATATATGAATGTATGTATGTATGTATGTATACATATATATATATATATATGTACATACATATATACATATACATATATGAATCTATGTACAATTTACTTATGATTTGTGTAGGTATATATTCCTATATGTAAGCATGTATGTATGTGTATATATATGTGTGTGTGTGTATTTATTTATATATGTATATATATATTGGTATGCGTGTGCATGTATGTATGTGTATGAGTTGTGTATGTGTGTGTATATGTATATAGGAGGATGAGGTGTCGGGGTTGTGGGTTGTACGTTTCGTGCATGCTTCCATCTGTACATGTGTATAATAAATATATCCGTACTCTTTAGCTAGCACGAAAGCAACAACCAGCACTACTGTGAGATAGAGGGTGAACAATGCTGGGGCAAGTACGCATCCTTGTTTAACTCCATTTATCAGGGCAAGTTCGCTTGCCCTGATGCTATCTTGTTCTAGAATGCCTGCATTCCTTATGTGCAAGAAACTGACCAAGTTGATAACCTTCGAGGATATTAATGTTTCTTAAGAACCACCCTAAGTCCATCACGATGACAGTGCGCTGGTTTTCTACAGCCCCGATGATATTCAGAAACTGGTAAATAATTTGGTAGAGTTGTAAAACAGTTCAGCTATAGAGTTAGCATGAGAAAAACCAAATTCCTTTATAATTGTGTGTTAATATCTATCTATCTATCTATCTATCTATCTATCTATCTATCTATCTATCTATCTATCTATCTATCTATCTATCTATCTATCTATCTATCTATCTATCTATCTATCTATCTATCTATGGGTGTGTGTATGTATGCATGTATATGTGTATGTATGTATGTATGTATATATATATATGTAACCTATATAGTAGATATATAAACAGGGCAAATGCACTATTTCTCCATAGATTGTAAAAATGATGAACACTCTTAATGGATTTTCAAAACTTGTGTTCTCACCAGAGATGTCTACATCAATTTGACCACTCCAGGGAAACAAGCAGCCAATCTGTTCATATACTCATCGAATCCAATAGCTACAGACATGGCTGTATTTGAGAATAAAATTATTTCTTTCTGTATCATTCAAAGCATCTCAACGCTTTGAAAGCAAACTTTGTTTGTTGACTCTCAATGTAAGTTGTATTTAGCGCACGATAGCGTCTTATAAAGCTACTTATATATGCTAAAATTACAGAAGAATTTGTCGCTGAGCAGTTTAGCTTAATGTTAAAGCACTTGACGCGTAATCACAGGGATGTGAGTTCGAGTCTCATAGCTGGCCGCCGACAGATTTTCTGCAAAATATGGATAGTTTATCCTGTTACGGCTATATTATTAGCATTATCCTGCGTTTGAAATAAAATTATTTCCTTATATAAAATATTTCCTTATATATATATATGCATGTGTGTGTGGTGTGTGTGTGTGTGTGTGTGGTGTGTGTGTGTGTGTGTGTGTGTATGTGTGTGTGTGTGTGTGTGAAAGTAAAAGTAAAAGAAGAAAATAAAGGACTTTAAGATGGAAAAAAGAAATATGTACCGGTTTCTGTCGTTTAAAGTGATATCTTCATTCCGAAAAATATTGAAAGGTATTAAATTAAAGTTTCACAATAATCTGTTCTGGGAGTTCAAATATATGTCTTGGTGCCCTGCTGATTGCGAGCTGGTAACGGGTAACGGGTAGGTTTAATGCTAATGGGAGGAGGGACATTAGTAGTGACAATAACAGTTACTGGCTGGTATCATTATGTGACAGTGGTAACAGTAATAAATAAGTCTGTTGATAGTAGGAAGAGGGATGACAGCAGCTACAACAATAAATAAACTTCCCTTTGACTTATAACAGTAAACAAGTTAATACTAGAGTCGGTCTGTAGCAATGTCTCTAACTCTAACCTAACAGTAGTCGTAGAGATGACGCTACGGCGGCTGTATCGTAAGTGTTGGCTGTTCTTGTTTCTCTTTCTTTACCATAAATATTTAGACAGGTTGGTATCTGATAGTAAAGGATGGTTTTTGTTAGGTCTACTCCTTCCAGAACTGATTATTATGATAGTTTAATTTAAATTCTTTCAATATTTCAATTTATATTCCGGTGTGAAGACGTAATCTTAAACAACCGAAATCGTTAGAGATTATCTTCCTGCTTTCCATAAGGTCCTCCAAATATGTTCTTCTTTTCCTTAATTTTTCAATATATATTTATTCGTGGGTGTCCTTTTAACGCTTTAAACACGGTATATATGTGAGAATGTATGTGTGTGTATATATATATGCATGTATGTATGGATGTATGTATGTATGTATGTATGTATAGATAAATAGATTGATAGATAGATAGATTAACACTTGATTCTTACTCTATCTCTTTCCACGTCTACTCTTACTCTACCACTTTTCCACACTTTCTCTTTCCACCCATGTTTTCTTCCCTTGTACCTTTCTCTTCTCTCTCTTTCACTGTGTTTCTCCACTCTCTCTGTTCCTTCATCCCCTCTCTCTGTATCCCAGTCTTTTCCCCTCTATAGGCTTCCTCTGACCTACCACATGACCGGTGTCCAGTGAAGGCGGTGTCGTTCTTTTTCGCCCTGATTTGTCCGGACTGGTCGTGCTAGTCTATGCTCCTGCTACACCATCTCACCCTGCGTTACCCCACTTAGTTCGTTTGATAGCTGCAAAGCTTTTTCTATTGTGTTTGTGCTATAATTATTATTTAATATTTTTTTTCTTCTTGTGTAAAATATAGCTGTAAGTCTTCGCGTTGTTATATATGCATAACTCTTCGTATGTTGTATTTGTATATCTCGTTTGTTTCTGTTTCAGTATACATTTACTAGCTTTTTCCTAGTAGCTTAATAACTGCACTGGCACCTCCAAGATTGAGTGGTCATTGACTGACGAGGAAAATTCGAATATTCTGTGTATCGTGTCTTTGTCTATATTCTCCGTCCATTAAGTTTTCATCTTAGTTCCTATTTGCTTTACTTTCATCTAACTTTTTCTCCTTGTTGTGCTCTATCTGCTCAATCTTTGATACATATATACATACATGCATACATACATACATACATACATACATACATACATACATACATACATACATACATACATACATGCATATATACATACATATGTATATACATACAAATATACATACAAGGCATAAAGTCAGGTGTTAGTTATAAATTTATTTTATCACGTGACTTTCATAGGATTACGACAGGCTTGCAACCATCTTCGTGTCGTGTTTATTTCAGCATGCAAGAAAATGTGGAGGTTTTGTTCTTAGTATGTCGCACTTATGATTGTGAGATTGTTGTTTCAATTCCCGGACCGGACGGTGTGTTGTCTTCTTGAGCAAAACACTTCATTCCTCGTTGCACATCACAAAATCCCGGATACCGACTTTGTGATCCTGTGGTACGGGAAGGACCGTTGACCCTTTTTCTTTCGTGTAAGAAATTATACGTACACGTTTATATCTGTATGCTCGGTATTGTAGAAAAGAATTATATTCACAAATTAAGGCAACTTCAGAAAGTTACCTTATCAGATCGAAACATTTTAGTTACATCAGCAGTTCAAGTATATATGTACAGAGAAAATTTTCTCTTTACATTTACGATGTATGGGAGGTCAGAATTGGAAAATAATTGCATCGATTTGATCAATAAAATGTAAACAGGAAAAACACTATACAAAAAATTCTTCGCATATGAATGCCCTCCGATTACTTAAGTTAAAATGCCAGATAGAAATTAAGGAATTTACTATCCTTAATTTAAGCGAAATAACAACAGATAAAATAACAAATGAAATATAAATATATACGTAAATATTTTCAAAGTTTACGTGGACTGATAACGGTGTCCGTAGGAGGAGCTTACCCCTATAGACGAACCATTCACTGAAACCATTTTATATGACACTTTATTTATATATATATGTGTGTGTGTGTGTGTGTGAGTGTGTGTGTGTGTGTGTGTGAGTGTGTGTGTGTGTGAGTGTGTGTGTGTATGAGTGTGTGTGTATATGCATATGTACCTGTGTATGCTTGTAAGCATATGAATGTATGTATATACATGCATGCATATATACATACACACACACATATATCATTAGACAGGTTTGGGAACTTGTACAACTTTGTGAAACCCTTAATATTTTTACCGATTTTATTATTATAATGAACTAAATATTATGTACTGAATTACATATGCATACATACTTGGTGGTTCGTTTACGAAAGTATTTTTAAGTAAATTATTGTTACTCTCATCATCTCACCTTACTCGCTTTTATCTTGCTTCTTTCTTTGCTACATGTTATTCCTCTCATATACGTACGTTCTGACATACACGTGTACCTTTCTATCTTTCTCTCTTTCTTTCATTACCCTGTGTCTTTCTTTTTCACTGCTTGACATTTTCATCTCTAAATTCTCTATGTACCTTACAGCTACCTGTACATATACATACTCACAATGCGTGAACACACACATACACATACATGCATAAGCAGATAAATACATATACTCACACACATACAAACACACACAATTTTACTCACAGATACACCTAAATAGTTCCAACCTTTCTTTTTCGCATCGTTGTCCTCACAGTTTTCTCTTTCTCTACTTCTCTTCTCAGTTCTAATTCGATGATGGTAAATAATTGACAACACACTGTTTTTAAGTGTATTTTTTCAAATTTATTCAACCACAGAAACTTTGAACCCAATTATTTCTTGTTTTAGAAATAATTCAAAATTTATTGAAAAATACACAGATGAATATATGGAGGGGGGGAAAAAGCGAAATGAACTGGTAGAATAGTTAGAGCACCGGAAATATTTCTCCCGGGGACCTTTACACTCTGATTTCAAATCATTCCCACGTACATTTTTCCCCTTAGCTTTTTACACTTTTCGATAGTTGTCCTTTGCTTCTACTTTTTGAGTTTCAGTCCTTCCAGGACTTTCCATCCTTTGCCCACCAGATTTACCCTTTATTCTTTCTTCACAAGTAATAATTCACTCCAAACTACATACAAATACCCTTGCTAGTTACCCTTACGATTTGAACAAGGGAATAAAGGCATTTTCACACTTGGGCTATAGCTTAAGTTTATATTACATGAATTATTTTCTACTCGCTGTTTTGAATTTCGTAATTATGTCTGGATTTTCTCAGTAAGCTTACAAAAGGAATTCTAGAAATAAGGAAAGTCAGTGGCTAAGTCGAGGATTTTCAGAATATTCCCTTTTATATTTTCACATTCCTTAATGATTTGCTTCTGAATATTAGTTGTTCATCTCTTTGCCGGTGAGATTTGGACATCATTATCTTTTAGGTTAATAGGATTCTGTTACTATAATCATCAGTTTGGTTATATTGTGGCGTGGGTTTTGTTAATTCTGGTGTTACCTTAGCTTTTTGTATATTGCACATTAAATTTAAAGTGTGTCTCTTCCCAAAGTGTATTAAAGCACAACATTATTCTGAATGATACTTAACCGTTAACAATTCCTACAAAACATGTGTACATACACACACACACACACACACACACACATATATATATATATATGTATATATGTGTGTGTGTATGTATGTATATATAAATATATATATATGTATGTATGTATATATATACATGCATACCTATCGAAAAATAAGTATTTTCTACACAGTTAGAAATAGAACGAAATGAAGCTAAATGTGAGAGAGAATATATTATAGTAGTTTGAAAATGGAATATAGATATTTTCAAATTTACTTAGCTTGTATTATCATTCAATAAGCTTGCAATCCATCTATAACACTTAGCTTCCCTTCACAGTTTACTATGAATATTGAGTGCCTGACTGTGGCACAGCGCATTAAACACCAGAGTTTTATATATAAATATATATATATATATATATATATATATATATATATATATATATATATGTATATATTGAAAAAAAACAGTTTTATTCCGTACTATCATTATGTTCATGAGAAAGCCTGTACCATAATATCAGAAAGAATATGATTTCATTTAGAACGATTCCGGCCTATTTATTTCTACAATGGAATCTGAGCGACATAAAACACAGCATGAGCGATATGCAGTTGAACAGAGAAATAGAGAGCGTGGTTAAATGGCTTGTAATTCATTGCTTTGAACAAAATATTGGTTTTAAATTTTGGTACAGGACCAGCGATCTTAAAGGGACAGGTAAGATTCTGGCTTATCGCTGCCATGCTTAGGCAGAAAATGTTTTCTTATTGTAAAATTCCTTTTTAAAGTAACTCTCTATATAGCCAGTTGGTTTCCTGAAATGAGTAGCAAGTTATTCATGTAACCTACTGTTTTAAAGAAGATAAATATAATGGATAAGAATGATAAACATATGCAAGTATATCTAAAAAGACTAGACAAGGGGAAGGTGCAAAAACGTGTACCTCAACGTAATATTTATGTAGACTCATCGTGACACGGTATCTTGTGACTGTACCTCAACGTAATATTTATGACTTGTGACTGTACCTCAACGTAATATTTATGTAGACTCATCGTGACACGGTATCTTGTGACTGTGACAAAGTTGTAGGTTTGAATGCAGGCACAACCCCTCTGATGGTCACCCAACCAATTTCTTTTTTATCTAATTTCAATCAGAACAGATGAGTCGAACCGACAACCAGGGTAAAAAGCACTTCCCAAATATACGGTTGGATCGAAATGGGACTGCTTGCTTACCAAACGAGTTTTTTAATCACTTCGTCATTGCGAGTCCATAACTTGTGCTACGCAACAACGAATATAAGTGGATGGGTATGTGCGATAATGTGAAACAAGTTATAGATTAACGAACGTGAAGGCTTCTACTCAACTGACCTGCTAGAAGCAGTAGCTAAGTCTAACACATAAGTTTCGTTCAAATCATAAACTACTGCCTTAGATAAATGGTGAAAAAGACAGATTCTACAATCTTAAAGTCTCTAAGACATTAAAAATTCTTTTACAAAACGTAAATTATCCTAGTTTTCAGTCTCATGGCAAATCTCCACTCAAGTACTCGCTTGTTCCTTTCATTAATTCCGAATAAAATGATGTCGGTGAATGTTAATAACGTTTCTCAAGTTGTGGTATCAGGTCCTGGTGACACCTTTGATACTAGTGAGTCTTATCTATTTCATCTGATTGCATCTCCAGAATATTTTCATATATAAAGTCCACTTTAGAATATACGACTATACTTTCTCACTGAACAGCTGGTGAAGAAGACACTATATTTTATGTCTTTCGCCTATCTGATAAACATACCTAAGTTCGTTCCCGTAAGGTACAGTATCTGTTCTTCAACAGAATATTAAATAAGCCCTGTCTTAACGTATTACATTGTATATAAATTTACTATCAATACATTGTAAAAGAAAATAAAAATAACAAAAGGAACCTTTACGGTACTCGTTTTATAAATGTTTCATTCACATTTTTTCTTTCTTACTCTTTTTTGAAGCATAAATTCATAGGTCTTCGTAACATTCATTCATTGCTAATAATACCCATTATATATTTAACTTCGTTCTTTAGTTTCAAATGAAGAAAGTAGCTTCAAATTCGAACTTATGGCAGAAGAAATATTATAGTTAACAATGATTTCTAATTCAGACAATGTCGTACCTCTGAGGCCAAAGGCATTAGCGATTCTATCAGCGTAATTTGCTCACTGGTACCTATCATATTGACCTATAAATGAAGTTGATTCCAGCTTAGCATAGATTCGACCTCTGCATGTAATGAGACACAACCGAATATCGCAAGGCATGTTCTCCTCCATCATGTAATAAAATTGATATTGGTTATTTTTACATTAACACAGGTTCACATATATTTAACGAATGGAAGTATCCAGTAATACACGCACACACGCAAACACACACACACACACATGAGTATGTGTGTGTGAGTGTGTACATATGTGTACATTATATATGTGAGTGTGTTTCAACATACATTGAATGTATGTGTGGTGGTGAGTGTGTGCATGTGTGTATGTTTCTGTATGCAAGTGTACATGAATGGCTTCTGTGAAGTATTTTTACCTGTCCTCTCAAAATCAACATTCCTGCGGTTTGTTTACCAGGATCTAATTTAAGACAAACAAGTTGTGTATTTATTTTATTACCATTGTTTATTGGGAAAGACAGTGGTGCTTGTGATTATATTTAACGAGGAAATTTCGGAACAGATGCAATAGAGTTATAATTGAAACAAACAGACATACATAGACCATCACACACTTGAAACTTATTTCTCTCATTCTCTCTCTCTCTCTTTCTCTTTCTCTTTCTTTCTCTCTCTCTCTCTCTCTCTCTCTCTCTCTCTCTCTCCCTCTCTCTCCCTCTCTCACTTTCTCTCTCACTATCTATCTGCCGATCTTCCTACCTGTTTATCTGCTTGTCTCTTCTTTTCTGCAAGTGTGTATTTGTGTATGTTTGCGTGAGTTTAAGAGAGTGTATAGGCGAGATTGTCAGTGTATTTTAGTTGTATCCAATTAAAAAGACTTAAGTATTAATTTCGCTCTCGCTTTTCCCCTCTCGATCTTTGTCTTGCTTCACACCCACACTCACACACAAACGTGTGTGTGTGTTACGTATATGTATATGTGTGTGTAGTGAATATGTATACATAGAATGTGTATATATGTATATATATTATATATATATATGTATGTATAAAGAGAGAGAGAGAGAGAGAGAGAAAGAGAGAGACAGAGAGAATGACAGAGAAAGAGAGAGTGAGAGATAGCAGACATATAGACAGACGGATAGACAGATAGATAGATTGTTAGATAGATAGATAGATAGATAGATAGATAGATAGATACTTACATATATACATACATTCATACATGCTTATATAAATAAATAGATTGATTCTATATTTAATTTAATTTAATTCAAACAATGTATTTAAAACAATTTTATATATATATACATATATATACATAAACACACACACACTTATATGTATGTGTACAATGTGTACACACATTCATATATGTGAGAGGCTGGTGTACATGGTTTTATATGTGTGTGTGTGTGTGTGTGTGTATGTATGGAGAAAAGACAAAATATGAACCAAATTAGCTTTTATAGAATCAAACTGAAGAGTAAATCAACACTCTTGAAAACTTTTCTAAAATATATAAATTAAGTAACAAGAATTTAGTAGGAAGTAAAAGAAATAATAAATTTGGAGAAAATAAATTTGAAATGATTAGAGGAAACACAAGAATTCAAAATTAAATACGCTTCAAAAAAAACTGCAAGAGTTTGAAACTGAAACTAATTCCCCATGCTTGTTATATATACTATTTTCTGTATATTTTCTTTCCTATTTCTTCCTTTCTAAAAATAGTAAAGTGTTTTACTCTAAAATGTGTTAAATTTAGGTGGCAATGACCAATTAGAAAGTATGTTTTTTTATGCAAATGATTACAATATGAGAAAAAATAAATGTTGAAATAAATTCAAATCATAACCGAATTCTTTATAAAATATTTTGCAAATTAAATAAAGATTTCAAAAAATTAACAAGAGCTGATATTAGTGAAAGAACTTCTGTTTAGGGCGGCGTGTTGCCATTTTTAGGGTAATTAGTGGTTTTCACCCAGAATATTGTCGATAACCTGCGGTGTTTATTTTATTACAAAAGTCGGCGAAGCATTCCTTAAAAGAATGATATCAAATGTGCTTTATTCATGCTGATGTCTGTTGTTGATTTATTATTATATTTCAAAATGTCGTTTTAGTCTTCTGTTTCATCCTCTCTTCATTGATTTTTTTGTTCATATTTTAAAAAATGATGTTTTTTCATTTAGTTTTCCTTTTGTTCAATCATTTTATTGCATTTCTTTCATTTTATTTCTTTGTTATTTTGTGTTTTCTTTGTGTTCAGGTCTTAAACACAATAATTATTGTGTGAAATTTATTCAATATTTATTCGATTGGGGACTGTGTTGAGTAGCCCACCGATCTCTCTGTCTATCTCTCCACCTTTCTTACTTTCTCCGTCTGTCTCTGTGTGTCTGTCTGTCTGTCTTTCTGTCTGCCTGTCTCTCTCTCTCTCTCTCTCTCTCTCTCTATCTAATGTACCATAAGAGTACGGTTTGAGGTTTTGTGTCTCAGATCGCGTGATTTTGTTACACATCTTTTCTATCATTCTACCATTTTACACTTCTTCATATTATACATTTTATTCGATATAGCTTGTATTTTAGAAAAAGACAGATTTAAAGCACTACTTAAAAGCTTGTTATTGAAGACATAATGGAAATATTTTTGATGAAGTTACTTATCAGCGTATAATACTATATAAATCAGTAGAAACTGAATGCCAGTAAATGGTTTAGTGGTAAATCATTTGATTAAGCATTAATATTTAATAATAACAATTGTCTGTCATCAAAATGTATTAACAATACACAAAGAGAAATAGAATTATATTATTCTGCTATTCACTCACCTTGCTATTTATTCTCCCGTTTGGCATTATATTTATTAAAGTCTGTTTGAATTGTATAGAATTCCATGCCTAAGGTGGATGACGAAAGAAATACATTTATTATAAAAGGATTACTAATACTTTTCTTGGTATCTTAGTAAAATTAGAATAGTAATTTGTACATTGATTCACAATGCGTTGCATTCATGTTAGTTCTCATTTTCTTTTTTTTTGTTTACATTATAAATGAAAAAAAATCTACGCGTGCTTCCCCTTAAATCTAAAAAAATTAACGCTGTATTTCAAAGGAAAACACCATAGAGATTGCATACATTCCGCCATTTTAAGAGTACAAAAGATATTCATAGTCACTCATATAAAAACACAAGTACACACGAATGTATACATAAATATAGAAACATACATGTGTACACGTATATTTGGTTAATAGTTTCATTTTTCAATCACGGAGTTTCTGCGTTCGTTTCGAATGCGAAACCAAGTGCTTTCTTCATTAGCATCTCCTTCGGTATTCAGAGATTTTATTTTATCTCTTTCAGATAAACTGTACTTATCTTTCAAATATCTAGCTTCACGGAGGTGACTTCGGAATACCAAATTATGCTTCAGCGCAACATACGAGAAACTCTATTAATCTAAATATTAAAAAGAAAAACTAGTGTTCAAAGGTCCTTTCGATCCGTAGGAACATAAGGCCGGCTTCCCAGATTCTCTGCATGTGTAACCTCTGGATGGAACATCGCTCTGTTGAAATATTATTCGATTTGCTTGCTGAGCGGACTGAAGCTACATGAAATGAAGTATTTTGTTAAATAACTCGTCTCATTCTTCAGTCCATGAATCGAAACAACAATCTTATGATAAAAATCTCTGCAATCTCTGTCTACACTTTCACAAGCGTCTTTTTTCGTGTACATCGCTTGTTTCCATCATCTCCAGAAATTTACGTCGTACGACGCTGAAAGATCCCTCCCTAGCAGGGGATCTCAGTTTAACCTCTAACTTAGTGAAATTTTCCCCATCTACCGGTATCTTAGTGAATTCCGAGAATATGCAGTCGGACATAACTTAAGGCCTTGTTCTACAACAGATGTTCAAATCTTTCGACCGAGGATAACTTCCTCAACCTCAAAAAGCACAACTCTAAGTGGAAACCAAGCCTGGCCCTATTTCACTCGGTCGATTCCTTTGTCAACATATGCCGTTTCGATATACACGTCGTCAATTTCATCAGGCGATTAAAGAGATCGATTCTTAGATCTTCTCGTCCTCCACAATCTTCGCAAACAATGAGATATTGTTATCAAGCCGGTGGACCACGTGGTGTCCACATAGTTTAGCGTAGTGACCACTTCAGGCATGAAGCATTCTGCCAAATCAAGGACTCTCATTTCTAGAGCAATATATCAAGACCTATAACTTCAGGGTTGGGGTCAAGTTGATTACATCAACACCAGTGTTCAGCTGGTGTTGATGTATGGAAGTTGTATATAAGTTATATATATATATATATATATATATATATATTATATAATATATAATAAGTATGAAAGTTAAAGTTGAGCCCGATGGCATTTGAACTCAGAACGTAAAGACGTACAGAGGAAGTGCTGCTAAGCATTTTGCCCGATGTGCCAATGATTTCACCAGCTCAGCGCCGTATAGCTACTAATAATGTATCGTAAGTCGGCGAGCTGGTAGAATCGATAGTACACCGGGCAAAATGCTTAGCAACATTTCATCCGTACGTCTTTAGGACCTGAGCTGAAATTGCAAAGGGGTCGACTTTACCTTTCATCATTTCAGTGTCGTTAAAATAAGTACTAAATGATTACTGAGGTCCAGGTAATCGACTTACCCCACTCCCAAAATTGGTGGTCTTGTGGACAATTTAGAAACCAATATTAATATATCGTTTTGTTATTCTTTTACTCTTTTATTCTCCCACTTGTTTCAGTCATTTTGATTGCGGTCATGTTGGAGCAATCAAGTCAAATGGTTCTCAGATCATTCTCTAGTTTGCCAAAACCGAAAATATTCACTGAAAAATGTCACCATAGATTTTATATGAATGATAAACGCACGTTTAATATTAGATTATAATTAATCATAACTTTGATTTGAAGAAACACCAAACCAAACACTATCAGATAATGGCGGAAAGAACTTGAGAAAATATATACGCGCATATATATATTTATCAATGTTTAGCAGAGGTAAGAGAGTGACTCAAGAGATGAGAATTTCTTGCGTCAGTACATATCAAACTGTTAATAAAACCTATATCTATCTATCTATCTATCTATCTATCTATCTATCTATCTATCTATCTATCTATCTATCTATCTATCTATCTATCTATCTATCTATCTATCTATACACACACACACACACACTTTTATTCTTTTATTCTTTTACTTGTTTCAGTCATTTGACTGAGGCCATGCTGGAGCACCGCCTTTAGTCGAGCAAATCGACCCCCAGGACTTATTCTTTGTAAGCCTAGTACTTATTCTATCGGTCTCTCTTGCCGAACCGCTAAGTGATATATATATACAAATATGTATGCATATCTATCTATCTAGCTCGCTAGCTACACCCTAATTGACAGACATTACCCAGCTCAACTCATAGAGGATGGGATCAGACGTGCAACAGAAATCAACATAGAAACTTTAAGAAAGTTCAACACAACAACACACCTTCCCAAAATACTACCTTACATATCTACATACAACCCCAAAACAAAGAAGCCTTCACCATCATCACCCAGAATTTACCAATACTTCATAAAAACCCAAAATTAAAGGAAATTCTAACATACACCAAATCATTAAAAGCTACAAACAGCCTAAATCACTTAAACAGATTCTCACAAAGGCAAAATTGTCTTCTAAAATTACGGATGCAAAAGTTAAAAAATGTGGTAGATCGAACTGTGCAACATGTCCTAACCTATTGGAAGGATCAGAATTCTTCTTTAAAGAGGACAGAAATTAAGATCAAATCTAACTTTACTTGTGCCTCTGAAAACATAATTTATGTTATTAAATGCTCGGGCTGCCACCAGACTACGGGTTCCACGGGACTATCACTCAGGCGCAGATGCACACTGCATCGACAACAGATTGCATTCCCAGAATATAGAATGATACCTTTTAGTGAGCACATCGAGAAATGCGCAAAGCAACTACTGCCACAATTTTTAATCTTCCCATTTTACCAATGTGCTTTCGATCATCAACACAAATGAGACTGAACAAGAAACATTCATTCTTCATTGAAAAAACAAACCCAGACTCAACCATCCGAACATACTGACACAGAGATATTACAAGGAAATGGGAAAAAAAAAAAAAAAAAAAAATTTTTTAAGCGATTATCTCCCCTACACCGGAAAAAATCACTCACTACCTCCCCTATTTAGAAATCTCCTGGAAATAAAAACAACGATATTTCCATACAATATAAACATAACGTCACAAGAAAATTGAAAGCTACACGCGAAACCGGTAATTTCTTTAAAATTTTAAAATTATGTCATTTTAAGGAAAGGAAAAAAATTTTTCCAATATTCTCCAGACATTTTGACACAAATATATATTTTTTAACATTTAAGCCTTCTGTCGTTTTTTCACACTTTACTATTTCTTATATATTCACCCACGTGCTTTACCAAACAAACTTTCTTATCTATATATATATATATATACATATATATAGTCAATTCGATGGAGTTATAACCTCGTCAGGATTATGTAATCCAAGAAATTCAACTGGTTAATCCCTATCTTATAATGCGAAAGTCACTTGCATATGTTAGGGCTTATTGTAATTATATATATTAGTAGCAGAGATGATTTCAGATTAAGAATTCTGATGACGGTTCTTTCCCTGTTTACAAACCTTAATGAAAATCCTAATCATGACATATTTATCCCATACTATTCATCTGCATGCCCATATTCCAAAATCCAAATCTTATAAAACCTATTCAAAGGCTTTTGCTCCTGAAAAATGGAGCACATGGAGCTCTCAAATGTGGGAGTTAAGACCCCTAAGAGGGGAAGGGGTCTTAAAGTCAGCGATAGAAGTTGAATTGTTGGGAATCTTTTTTAACTTGGGTCTTATAATCTATTGTTCAAATTTCTTTGAAATAAAAAGTAAATGAATGTTTACTTGGTTTATAAAAGAGAGCAAAGCTAGAGGAGATCAAGAGACGAATGTTGACAATAAGCAGTCACCTATCCAACCCAAGATGTTACCACTCCATTCAGTAAATTAGGTCCATGAAATTGTATGAAACATACGGCATTAGCTTTCTCCCTAGGTTTGAATTTCTTGTTCCAAATTTCATTAGGATCGGTGCAGTAGTTTTCGAGTCTATAAATAACCTACGAGAACGCAGGAAGACATTGACTTTATATGTGTGTGTATCATATATACACACATACGGAGATAGATTGATAGATACAATTGAGTGGGGAAACAATGATATGAAACACTGCCTTGAAGGACTTTTTGTCGAATGAATCGACCCCACTGCTTTTTATTTATTTTGATAAGCCTGGTCTTTTTGTGAAAACAGTAAGTTATGGGGATGTAAATAAACCTATACCAGTTGTCATGCAGTGATGAGGGCGAAACACACACATACACGTATATATACGTATATATACGATTGATTTCTTTAAGTTTTTGTCCACCAAATCCACTCACAAGGCTTCCGTTAGTCAGAGGCTATAGCAGAAGACACATGCCAAGTTACACATATATCTGTGTATGTATTTATGTGTGTATATGTATATATATATGCATATTTATATATATATATAAATATATATATGCATGTATATCTGTATATATATATTTGTACATATTACATATTCATCCATATATATATATATTATATATATACATGTATATACAGTGGTGTCGAATGGACGCCTGACGGACTGGTCGGTCAAGGTGATCAAGGTGATACATAATATATGCGCAGGACTGGCTGTGTGGTAAGTAGCTTGCTTACATGGTTCTGAGTTCAGTCTTACTGTGTGGCACATTGAGCAAGTGTCATCTAATATATCCTCGAGCCGATGGAAGTCGTGTGAGTGAATTTGGTAGACGGAAACCGAAAAAAGCCCGTCCTATATATATATATATATATATATATATATATTTATATAGATATTTATATATATAAGTGTGTGTGTATGTTTGCATGTCTGTATTTGTCTCCCGCAACATCGCTGGACAACCGATGGTGGTTTGTTTACATCCCCGTAACCTAGCGGTTCAGCAAAAGATACCGATACAATAAGTACTTGGCTTACAAAGAATAAGTCATGGGCAGTGTTCCAGCACGTCCGCAGTGAAATAATTGAAACAAGTAAAATAAAAGAATAAAATAATATATACATATTCATGCATGTTTGTACAAATATATACATGAGATAGTAGTTTCACTTTAATAGCTTCAGTATTAATAGTGAAACTATTAAACTGAAGGTTTTGGCTCGCATTAGGCAAGAAGTTGAAAATTTTCTTTTAAAAGCAATACAATACAAATAAATTAATTAGAAGTTGTAAAGCTAAAAAAGAATACACACACACACATATATATATGTATATTTATATATACATATACATCTATATGTATATATATACATATATATATATATTATATATATATATATATATATATATATATATATACATGCATATATATGTATATATATACATATATATATGCACATATGCATATTATATATATATATACTCATATATAGTGATATGCGTAAGTGTGAGAGATAGAGTGTGAGAGAGTGAGAAAGTGAAAACCAGAGGAGTGAGAGAAGAGAGGGATGAAAATATGCACGTGGCTTTTACACTTACTACGACGAAAACAATGATTGTGAAATTCCTTGCGTTTCTTTGTGCAGGTGAGAGCCAATATGGAGTATGTACAATTAGGAGGTTGCTAAAAGCCTTCAAGAAAATTCCTTGATTGAAGTCAACAAAAGCCTGGCGACTATTGCATTGATATAATATGAGTACTTCTGACATGTCTTATACTAAGACAAGGTGTTAACCTTGTCACTACTTATGCTCTTGTGTACGTGGGTGTTTTGTGTTCTGTACATATGTGTCTATTTGCTTGTCCGTTTTCTGTGCATGTGATAGAATGCATGTCTCCGTGTATGTCACTCGTATGACAAAAGCGTGTCCAGCTGAATATAATGTATATGATTGACATTTGAAGAATATTTCGGGTCAGCTTCCGTGTTTCCTTTGTGTGTGTATTGTCTGTCCAACGCACTGGTAATCATATGGAGAATGGGTTCGCAGATCAGAGGTTTGACCAGAGAAGCAACCGCCATCACCCGTCTGACAAACATGATAAGTCAATGAGATTGCTAATACCATTCCTTGATTTTAATGATGAGTATGAATGTAAGTGATTTAATATTGGCCGAATTGACTATATGGAATGTACTTACACGTCAGATCTGCATGGATTAAAGAATGAAAATTTTACACGATAGTCTCTCTACCTCTCTCTACCTCTCACACTCTCTCATTCACTCTCTCTTATGTACAAACACACACACACACACCACACACACACACACACACACACA
Organism: Octopus sinensis; assembly: GCF_006345805.1. Lineage (NCBI taxonomy): Eukaryota > Metazoa > Mollusca > Cephalopoda > Octopoda > Octopodidae > Octopus > Octopus sinensis. The sequence goes on from NC_042997.1 coordinate 70,742,490, forward strand.
CACACACACACACACATATATATATATATGCATGTATGGGTAAATGCTTATAAGAGCATATAGGCATATGTGTGTGTGTGTGTATTTGTATATGCATATATATATATATATATATATTATATATATATATAAATAAAGATAACATTGATAGTCATATTTAGATACCGATTTTTTCAGGTGGCCAGCATGGGAATAAAAACCGTCAAAGGTAATAATTATTTAGATTATAATTTAGGGTATCTAAGATATACCCCCATGCTGGAAATAGCAGTCAAAACTTGACTCTAAAACCACATTAAATGTTCATACAGTACTGGGAGAGAAGACAAAGTGACAAAATAAACTAACAAAAAGTTCCAAGTCCCGGATTTCTGGCTTTTAATAAGAAATGCTTTGCCTTCATCAGTGGAATACACATATATGCATATATATATACATATATATATATATATATACATACATACACACACACACACACACACACACACACGTACACACACACACACACACACATATATATATACGATATATTTACGTATACGAACGTATACAAGCATATATATGCATGTATGAACACGACTGGTTTAAATTGCCCCGCTAAAACTTATTTCGTCATTATATTCACTGCGGTGGTGTTCTGACTATATCGTACGAGGAGTTTTAAGGTGGGGAATTTAAGCTGGTCGTAAGTATATCGTTTATTTGTGCTATCTAAGTGTATTCCACTGATGAAAGCAAAGCATTTCTTATGCAATGCCAGAATATCTGGGATCTGAAATTATCCAGTAATTTTTTCCTGGTTTATTTCGTCTCTTTGTCTTCTCTTTTGGTGCTGTATGAACATTTAACGGGGTTTTAGAGTTAAGTTTTGACTGCTATTTCCAGTGTTGTGGTATCTCTTAGAAACCCTAAATTATAATTTTACATATACATGTAGATAGGTATGGATATAGATAAATATATATATATATATATATATAATATATATATATATATATATATATATATATATATATGTGTGTGTGGTGTGTGTGTGTGTGTGTGTTTGTACATATATATAAATAAAAATAGATACATAAAACATATATGCGTAAATATACATGTATATGTATGTATATATATATTATATTATATTATATATACACACATACACACCGATATATATATATATATATATATATATATATATATATATATATATATATATATATATATATATATATATATATATATAATATATATACGTGTATGTCGAAAAACGGTGCGACACAGTTAAACGCAAGTACTTGGGATTGACTAGCACATTTATTAATGAAAGTGTATAAAAAACAACTAAGGCAGAAGGAGTTCATAAAACTGTTCGAATTTTAATATTACACCCTTTAGATCTCAGCCTTTTATAAGAGAACATACTCTGTCGCTTCCTGTCATGACCGGTGGGGTTAGATCTGAGCAGTCGGAGGTAATCTTTGAATCCTGAAATCGAGGATGCACAAAACCAAATCTAGGAAAAGTGGTGCCATATTGTTACGTGCACATTTGTGTAAGACCAATTTGTTGCAACTCATGAATAAAAGAAGTTATTAACATGTTGTTCAACTGTAGTTATGACGGCTGTAGATCAGCTGTAGTTATGATGACTGCACTGTGTTCGTCTTCAAGAAAATAAGAATCAATCACGCAAGCAGGAATCATCGCGCAGCACATTGTAACGATAACACTGTGTATGGGTTTTCACACAGAATTGAGATCCAATTGATTTCCAATCTTACAGTTTTTTTATATTCACATAATGAGATAAATGCATATGAGTGTCAACAGATACGATTAGGTGCTGCACAGTATCAGTTTTCTTTTTGCTCTTGTTGACAAACTATTCACAGAACCTCACTCTGTGAACTCAATCTCTTTGAAGCAATTGAGGCACCATAGGTACTCCATAATCATATAGTTTCATATAACTACTAAAATCCTGTCAACAACATTCGAGTAATCTTACCTGCTAGACAAAGCGACGGGTTTTATTCAATGACACGCACCACACATTCAATATTCACTGTAATGCAGGACGTTTGCAGTCGCCCTTATTCTGGTTCTTGTTTGTGAAACCTGTCACACGAAAGTTACGAACCGAGACCATAATAACATTACGGTTTGGTGCCTCGCGCTTCCGAAAATGTTTGAATAGCCTTTGTGTTGTGATGAGGGAAACTACATTGGTGAAGTATGTTTCTACAGCGGATGTGAGTTTGGATGTGGTAGCCATGGTGGTGCACTTAGTAATGGGTGAATACCTACAATTTGTTTATTACGAATAAAATTTGTTTCATCATTATGAAACACCCTGTATATATGTATATATATATATATATATATATATATATATAGGCGACAGAGTTGGTGTGTGAAAGCACGTGGTTGGATGTATAAAAGACAAGAAAGAGTGAAAAAACTACAGAAGGCTTGTGTTATATGGTTAAAGAATAAATTAAAATCGTTATGTTAGCAAAATGTTAAAAATCTTTGCGTATAGAAACATAGTTTTTGGAGAAACAACCGGTTTCGTATCTTCTTTTCAAACTTCTCCAATTTCTCTACATATAACGTGTCATGTCTTCGTTATGTTGTGAAATATGGAGGGGGAAGGTAATCAGGGATTTTTTCGGTACAAGGGAGATAATCAAAGATGTTGGGAATGACTAGGCTTGATTAATTTAACATGGTTTTGGTTTAGAAGGAATAGAAGGTTACAAGTTGTTGGGTTTTGCTTTATATATTTTTTCAATGAGTTGAGTTTCCTTATTTAAAAATGTTAGAAATGGTTAGGTTTTGGCTTATATTTTTCAATGAAGAAGATTTCCGTATTTAATCTAACTTGTGTTGGTGTTCGACTGGTACATTGATAGAATGGAGAGATTACAAATTGTGGTAGCAGTGTTTTTGCGCATTTCTTAATATGTTCGCTAAAGGGTATCATTCTGTATTCTGGGAATGCAATCTGCTGTTTATAAATGTACATTATTATTATTACTATTATTATTATTATTATTATTATTATTATTATTATTATTATATTATTATTATTATTATTATTATTATTATTATTATTATTCAGTAGTTTTATTTTTATAGCGTGCTTTCACTTCACTACCGAGCGCAGCTCTGTGTGCCTTGGTATGTGTTGTGATTTGTTGTGATGCTCTGATGGTTATTGTATGGAAAGTGTTTTGCGTAGGATGTGTGCAGTGCCTAGTAGTGCAATTTTCTGTATGTTATATGTGTTTGTAAGTCCTGGTGTTTTTGTTATGTATTTGTCTGAATATTTTTTTATCATGCCTAATGCACCTACTATGATAGGAATTGTTTCTGTTTTCAGGTTCCACATTCTAGTTACCTCTATTTCCAGGTCTTTGTATTTTGAGAGTTTCTCCATTTCTTTTAGAGACACGTTGTCATCTGCCGGTATTGATACATCAATTAGAAAGCATTTTTTTTCTTCATGATCTCTGACAACTATATCTGGTCTGTTGGCCTTAATTTCTCTATCTGTGCGTATCGGCATATCCCAGAGTATGGTTGCTTTCTCGTTTTCTGTGACCTTTTCTGGTGTGTGCATCTACCATCTTTTTTCTGTTGTTATTCCATAATGTTGGCATAGCTTCCAATGTATGTAGGTTCCAACTCTGTCATGTCTGTGAATATATTCCTTCTTAGCCAGGACTGGGCAGCTAGAGATAATATGATTTATTGTTTCTTGTCCATCTCCACATATTCTGCAGTTACTTGTAATATTTCTTTTCATTACATGTTTTTGGTAATTTCTGGTGGGGAGGCTTTGGTCTTGTGCTGCAATTAAAAATCCCTCTGTTTCTGCTTTGAGTCCTGAGCTTCTCAACCATTGCTGGGATTTTTCTTTGTCTATTTCTTTTGCGTTTAGTTTAGTGCAGTATTTACCATGAAGGGGCTTTTTTTGCCATCGTTTTATCATGGCTCGTTGCTGTTCTATTTTTATTATTATTATTATTATTATTATTATTATTATTATTATTATTATTATTATCATTATCATTATTATTATTATTATTATTATTATTATTATTATTATTATTATTATTATTATTATTATTATATATGTTTGGCTTTTGCTTTGTGTTTGTACGAGTTGACTCCAGTCTCACCGAGAGACCTCCAGAGACAAGTTAGAAATTCATGTTGGTGCTATGCCTAGGGTGTCATATATTTGGTTTTGCACATAATAGTATTCTAGAGAAAATTATGAGTTTCTTTTAAAATTTGATATTACGTAGACAGTATTTTACGTAGGATATGGTCAGTTCCTTTGAGTACTATCTCTTGAATTTCTGCCATTTTGGGATTTCCTGGTATCTGAGCTAGGTAGGAATGAGCCCCTTTTGCTATAATTTCTAGGGCACCTATGACAACAGGTATCGTTTCAGTCTTGAGGTTCCACATTTTGCCAATTTCTATTTCAAGATCTTTATATTTGCTCAGTTTATATTTGACAGATACGTTTATGCCGATTGGGACATTCCTTTCAATGAGGAGGTATGATTTTTGTCTGAAGTCTTTCAATATAATGTCTGGGCTATTCGCTTCTATCTTTCTGTCAGTTTGAACGGTGAAATTCCATAGGAATGGGATGTGAACTTTTTCAAGCACTGGAGGCTGTTTGTGTTCCCACCAGTTTTTATCATGGGGCAGGTCCAGGTTTTTGCAAATTACCCAGTAAATATATTGTGCCTGTTGAGATACTCTGTAGGCGCAAGAAGAATGCGCATGGAGACATGATCAATGGTTTATTTTGTTGTTGTTATTGTTGTTGTTGTTGTTCTTCTTCTTCTTCTTATTATTATTATTATTCTTTTTCTTCTTCTTCATTTTCTTCTCTTCTCTTCTTCTTCTTCTCTTCTTCTTCTTCTCTTCTTATTATTATTATTATTATTATTATTATTATTATTATTATTATCACCATCATCATCATCATCATCATCATCATCATCATCATCATCATCATTATTATTATTATTATTATTATTATTATTATTATTATTATTATTATTATTATAGGAGGTGACGGAACTCTCAAAATACAAAGATCTGGAAACTCGAATTTGGAGTTTAAAAACAGAAACGATCCCTATAATGATAGGTGCATTAGGTATTATTAAAAGACATACAGACAAGTACATAATCAAAACACCAAGGCATGCAAATATATATAACATACTGTAATTATATCTATAACACACAGAAAACAATTATAAAAGCACTGCACACATCCTACATAAAGCACTTTCAATACAGTGAAAATAATAACACCAATGCAAACCACAGCACATACCCAAGGCGCACAGAGCTGCGCTCGGTAGTGCAGTGAAAGCGTGTAATGAAAATAATGACTACTGAATACTACTACTACTACTACTACTACTACTACTACTACTACTACTACTACTACTACTACTACTACTACTACCAATAATAATAACAACAACGCCGACAACAAAGATTATAATAACAATCGCAACAGAATGTTTAGTATTCTTTACTCCGAATAAAAAATAAAAAGTAAAAATAAAGACACCGTAAGGGACAAATGCAAATACGCTGGGTTGATGTTGAATAATGTGCAAGTAAGGGATAATAAAAAGAAGTTACAACGAAATTTTAACGAAAAATTCCACCAAGGAAGTGATTACCACTTACGGCCAATCAAGGAAACTCATAAAATCTCAATCTTGACAAAACTATGAACAAGTGACCTCTCCGAAATGTCGTTTCCTGGCCTGTTGATGCATGCTCAGCGTAGTATACCCATTCACATGTGCTATATTCAATACGCTCACCTAGTTTTGATAGAATTTACCTACATTTTCTCTAAATGAATTCTGAATAAGTTGTTGAAGGCTTGACTGAAGAGGAAAGTGCATCTTTTCAGTAATTTTCATCTCCTTATCACAAAACTTCTTTCGCAACAGCGATCAAAGAGAGTTACCATTTTGTGAAAATTTTCTTCCGTATATCTGTTACTTGTTGTTCAGAATTAGGTTTGTATGGCCATGTAAGGGAGCTGCCTCGTGGTTAGGGTGGTGCACTCACGATCCGAGTTTATGGTCTTGATTCCCGGACCAAGAGATGTGTTGTGTTTTTGGGCAAAACGCTTCATTTCACTTTACTCTGCTATCTATTCTGGCGTGTGACACACCGTGCACCTGTACAAACAATGTCGATTTGATGAAGGGAGTACATCACAAACAATTGATCATTATTAACAAATCATTTGTGAAGGTTGTTCAATGAGAAATTACAGAATCATCATCCTCGGACTCGAGAGACTACCAACAAGACGCTTGATTTTGAGACAAATTCGACAATATTTGTACTTAGCCTTTGTACTACGGTTGCTGCACATGAATTAAGTTGACAGAGCTAGCGGCTGTGCTGTTACATTTAGTAGTAATATTAGTCATGGTAGAATTGTGCTTTTTTCACTCGTAGCTGTTGTTGAGGTGGTATTGGTGATGGTGTTGTTTTCCGTGTCACCTTTCACTGCTTTGTTATAGTTGTTGTCATCACAACTATATATAGGGGTGTCGGCTGCTACAGTGGTTGTGGTGGTAGCAGGGGTGTTGTGGCGATAGTAGTCCTCACAATTTTCCTTTTCATTTTTGTTGATGCTGCTGCCGTTGTTGTTGCTGTTGCTGCTGCTGTTGTCGCTGGTGTTTCTCTTATTGCCATCAACGAGAGCTATTGCGGTGACGGTACAGGAGTTTGACAGATTGTTGTCGGTTTTCTACCTTTGGCATGCGGCTGCTGCATCTGCGTATTGTTATCGTTATTGTTGTGGCGCCCGTTGTTGCAACTGCTGCTGATGGTCGTTCAGTCAGCTTCTTCCTATCAACTTTTCTTTTAAATATTTTGCACTCAGGTCCGTATGTTCTGTCTTTGCTTTTAATGGTCAAGTGGAAAGTTTCTGTCACTTAGATATGGAGATGTAATCTTCTCTGTCTCTTTCTGATAAGACAAGTGACACGGTCATGCACTTTACTGTTCAAATAGCCTAGACTGGCATACTTTTTCGCTATCAGAAAACTGTATGTTACTGGAGCTTGTGGCAGTGAAAGAGGGAAAGCTGAAGAGTATTCCAACATCTTCAGGTCAATTCTCCAGCCAGTCATTCACTTGACAAAAATGTGTGTGCGTGTGTTATTGCCGCACATGTTGGTAATATGATAGTCGGTCATGCTGCTAAGTTGCTGTGGTTTCGACATAAAACCATTGTTATGCTGTTTGTGATTCATAATTACTCTGAGGAGAAACTGAATTTGCTTTGTTTCGTTTCTGTTTACTGTCCGTATAAGTGTCCGTTATCGTCCGAGTTTTGCTTTTTGTTGGCAGGGGAAATACATTGTGTATCCACGCTGCTGCTTTATTAGTAGAAGGTAAATTTTCTTAAGTGAAAAATATAGCCTCCCTTTACCTCCAGCGAAAAAAAAATCCACAACCTAATGCACCGCATTGTTTAGATAGTGCACGTCGTAAACATATTTTTTGCGTAGTTTCACCTGCTAAAAACAAAAAATAAAATGTACAATGATTAGAACAAAGTAAAGCAGGTCATATTCAAACAAATCAAAAAATGATGATGAGGAGGAGGGAGAAGATGATGACGAAGGCAACAACAACGATGATGATAATGATTCTTGTCAAAATTGCTTAAATTAGATTGCATAAATATTGTAACCATATGAGACGTAAAACACGGGACCATCTTATCGGGACTAATACTGGGAGTATAATGAGATTTAGAAGAAATGAAAAAAACTGTGAAGAGTAATTTACGACAGTATTGAAAGAATTAAAAATGAAATTGGAAATATATGATAAATAGGAAAGATTACGAAAACGAAATAGCGAGAAAAAGAATTCAGTTGAAATAGAATAGAAATAAAAACAGAATGTATCCGTAAAATAAATTAGAGTATCACAGATTCATATGGAAATACTTATGAGTTATATAATTATATTATTATATAATTATATTATAATTTTTAAATCTGTTTGTGCTTTACTCATTTTCAAACTTCCACTGTAAATAGTAACGTTAAAATATTCTGATAAATCTTTAGAGGTTTTCTCTACTTTACTTTAGACGCTTGAATCCCTAAAGGTAGCATCTGATGATACTTTCCAGTTACTAGGATGAACTGTTTCTTTGAAAACAAAAGAAAATGAGGGAAAGATAATAAAGTGTAATTCAGATAGTCAACTGATACAATGAATAGGGAGCATGTTAATGAAATTAAACACTTACACCGATAGATACAAGCGAATGTATTATCTCAACATAATTATGTGTTCTGTTTTCGTCAGGTAATATACACGGTATGAAAGTGTTTTCAGGCCTCTAAAATGCAATCGTATGTTAGGCCATATGTGAATTCTTATATTTTATTTATCTTTAACTATATCGCAATTGGCGACAATATCCTCGTTCATTGTAGGCTTCCAATGCGCAAATAACTTGCTTACTGCAATTTAATGGCGATATTCACTAGGAATCGACTAAAACGGGTGAACAAATAATAATCAAGGAGTCTTTTTTAAGATTCTCATAGAATATTATGAACTATGAAAGGATACTTGGACTTTATCGTAGGTTTACATAATTGTTAGATACTAGAGACATTAAATATCAAGAATAATGTATGTGTGCGCGTGAATGTGCGTGTATGTGAGAGACAGAGAGCACAGGATGAAAAATAGAGAATAAAAACGCTATAAGTTGAATATTATATCATATGATAAATATTCACAAATCATTAATTCATTTGTTTACGATATTCTTTCGATTATAGCAATAAGATGGACCGCGAATATACATACATACATGCATACATACATACATACATACATACATACATGTACGTGTATGTGTGTGTGTGTGTGTGTGTGTGTGTGTGTGTGTGTGTGTGTGTGTGTGTGTGTGTGTGTGTGTGTGTGTGTGTGTGTGTGTGTGTGTGTTTGTGTGTGTGTGTGTGTGTGTGTGTGTGTGTAATAAACACCCGAACAGAAAGAGAGACGCAGAATGACAAGCTGAAAAACATACACTAAATGCACATACAATACCGTACTTCTTCTTCATAGTTGTTTGTTCGTTTCATTTTGTTTTGTTATGTTTAGTCGCATTCCCAGCAATTCTCTTGATGGTTGCTTCCAGGGGTCTAGCAATATCATCGATAATGACACGAAATTGTGCCCGACGCCCTGGCCGATATCTGATGAGGAGTTGGCGACCTTCTGTGTTTGTTCTTCGTTCATCTGTGCACGTAGTATATGTTTTTCAACTTGTCTTTCTGTGTCTCTTGGTTCAATTTGTTTATTACTATACGTGTTTGAATTCTGAAAACATTATTCACATAAAGCAACGCACTCCTTATTTTTTACCTATATATATATATATATATATATATATATATACATATATATATATACATATATATATATATATATCTGTATGTGTGTGTGTGTGTATTATATATATTATATTATATATATAACATGTAAGTATATATATATATATATATATATATATATGCATGCATGTATGGATGTATGTATATATGTATGTATACGTGGTGGTGACAGCGTGTATGCATGTATGAGTGTTTGTGTGTATTGGTTTATTTAATTTACGGTCATAGCGAACGATCTTTGTTATCATCTTTACAAAGGTTTCAGTTGAAGGTAAGGTTGTTTTTGATAACTACCGACGTAAAATAGAGGTACACAGAAACACTTGCATACAAGTTCGATGCACACGTATGCATATGTACACTAGCAGGAACATTAATAGACACACACACTGGTTCACTCATGCTCACCCACCCGCATATGCATACGTACATACATATGTCGACACAAACGTGTCTATAGTTGTATATAGGTAGGCAGAGAAACAGGGAGACATACATACATACATACAGACAGACAGAGACAGACAAACAGACAGACTGACAGACAGACAGACTGACAGACAGACAGATAGATAGATAGATAGATACGTAGGTAGGTAGGTAGGTAGGTAGATAGATAGATAGATAGATAGATAGATAGATAGATAGATAGATAGATAGATAGATAGATAGATAGATAGATAGATAGATAGATAGGTAGGTAGGTAGATAGATAGATAGATAGATAGATAGATAGATAGATAGATAGATAGATAGATAGATAGATAGATAGATAGATAGATAGATAGATGGATATAGACAACGTATTTCCGCAAAGTTTCTGTCTACAAAATTCCAGCTGTTTATTTTTTTTTTCATAGTAACAAAGGTTACATATACTTTTTATGAATACTCTTTGATGAAATTCATGTTTCAAAAGAAAGAAGAAACACTTGATAATGTTAAAATAAAAGCAAACATCAAATTCAGACCATATAAGTTTCTGAAATATGTCAATATCTCTTGAAGCTGATTCAGCTGTTTGCCATTCTGAAAACTGAATATGGGAAGGTCACATAACACATTCTCAATACTGCTTTTCTTCATCTTTTTCTCATTAAATTCTGTTCTATCTGCATTTGGAATACATGATATCATCTCTGAAATTTTGTTTTGCGAGGACCTTAACAAAGAGAGGTACACAAATAATTATTGGATGAGAAATACATATATTTAAAAAATCGAATTCCAAACTTAGGAAGAAACATTCCTCAAGACCAACTGCAAACACTTTCAAAAGCCCTTTCTATAGTACCGAAACTCAATCAGATCAAAGCCACAAGAGATGTTCTACATCATTTTCACGCTTTTCAGGAACTTCAATAGTCGAAATATTTGAAAATCTTTCAGTGAAATGGAGCAAATCTGAGAGAGCCACCTCTGCTTTCATTAATCAAAAAAACTGCAGGCATTCTCTAATTCGGAAAGTCTTTATACAAAAGGAGTGTGTTTTTTTTGAGGTGGGGGGAGTATTTAGCTGCCACTCTTGGAGAAAATGCCTAATATTGTTAAACAGTGTCTATCAATTAAAGATAGATTCAAACACATAAAAATAAAAGACTCATAAATATATTCTCATATATACAAGTCTATTGATTTATCAGCCATCATACCTCAATAGACTTGCACCATGTTTGCAGACATTTTTGGGTGTTCTGCTAATGTTGCTACAGATATAATATAATTAATGAATCTTCGCGGTAATATTGGTTGTAATTTGATGCAGAGAGTTGGGAATAATATTTTGCTCGATTTTGTTATGTATCATTTCATTCAGCCTTTTAATCTCAGTTTTTGTCTTCTATCACTAAAATTTACGGCAATCAACTACACAGGTTAATCTATTACATGTAGTGAGAGTTAGAGACTTACAGCATCAATACAACAATGTCAGATATTCCTTATGGTGGGCAATGAAACCTGACTATGCTACAATGAAACCAACAGCTTGACTCAAAATTTTCGCTATGGAATTTAAAGGCTACTTGATACATATTAACCATATTGACTACTACCATGCGAACATGGTCAAGTAACGGGAGAACATTAGGGACTGATATTTTAGTGACATATATTGTAGAAAAATGTGCGTGTCTGATATCATTTTAGTCAAATACAGCGGTACATATACTCACAAGAAAATACTTAATACCAGACATTTAGTCAGAGAGTGTATCGATATCATTATCATTATCGATATTATTTAATAATGTGTTGAGCCTGTAGAAGCGTTAGTACGCCGGGCAAAAGGCTTAGCGGCATTTCGTCCATCTTCGCCGAGGTCGACTTTGCCTCGAGATTGATGTAATCGACTAGTCCTCTATCACCAAAATTTGCAGCCAAGTGCTATAGTTTAACGGATTATTATCAATTTTTCTTTTCGATAAGGTGTCGTGCTGTCAGAATCGTTAGCCAGCCGGGTAAAATGTTTAGCGACATTTCGTCCGTCTTTACATTCTGAGTTGAAATTCCACCTAGGTAGCCTTTACCTTTCATCCTTTTGGAGTTGATGAAACAAATACAAATCGAGCACTGGGGTCGATGAAATCAACTTCCCCAAAATTTCAGGTCTTTTGCTAATTCTAGAAAGGATTATCTGTAATTTCACAAGCCCGAGGAATACATCGCCAGTATGGTGTCTTGAAAATAATTATTCCCAAGAAATTATCTAAAGATGTTAAAGAATAGAATATGCAACATTAGAATACCCCAACAAAAGTTGTAGATTCTTGGGTTTCTTTTTCGTGGAACCTACTTCTGTCTATTTATGGAGTTTATTTATTATTGTTTTTTCACTATCTAGTCTACAGTGATTCCAGTTGTATAGCTTAGAAACAGAGCGATATCCACTTTCTTGAAGTACCTTTTGAAATCAAGGTAGTTCTTTTTGAAATACGTTATGGATTCCAAAAAGAGATTATCATTATTATTATTATTATTATTATTATATTATTATTATTATTATTATTATTATTATTAGTATTATTATTATTATTATTATTATTATTATTATTATTATTATTATTATTCAGTAGTTTTATTTTTAATAGCGTGCTTTCACTTCACTACCGAGCGCAGCTCTGTGTGCCTTATATGTGCTGTGATTTGTTGTGATGCTCTGATGGTTATTGTATGGAAAGTGTTCTGCGTAGGATGTGTGCAGTGACTAGTAGTGCAATTTTCTGTATGTTATATGTATTTGTAAGTCCTGGTGTTTTTGTTATGTATTTGTCTGAATATTTTTTTATCATGCCTAATGCACCTACTATGATAGGAATTATTTCTGTTTTTAGATTCCACATTCTGGTTACCTCTATTTCCAGGTCTTTGTATTTTGAAAGTTTTCCCATTTCTTTTAGAAACACGTTGTCATCTGCCGGTATTGATACATCAATTAGAAAGCATTTTTTTTCTTCATGATCTCTGACAACTATATCTGGTCTGTTGGCC